>NC_041393.1:375964549-375983805 GCF_002162155.2 Triticum dicoccoides
CCACAGAAAGGGAGGCAAAATAAATAAAACGCCGTGTCCGGCACCTAGTCTAGTCTTCGATGTCTTCTCACCAGTGCGGAGCTAAGTGCTGCCACTAGGTATGGGAGGGAGCCCTCGAGGCCCGAGGGCGGCTCTCCGGAGACTCCGGGGCGTGTACAACCCCAACTCGTTATTACGTGAGAGTGTCACGGGCGGCGAGCCTCACAGGCACTGGGCCTTCTTCACAGGTACCGGGCCTTGCTTCATATCGCAAGTCGAGGGCCCCGCCTTGTGCCACCCTCGACCACCATTGACGGTGTCCGGAGACCAAGGACGATGCCAATGGGGCAAAGGGGACGCCAGCGGTTCCGTCGGCGGTCACGGGTCCTCTGCCGAGGGTAGGCTTTGCAGCACCTCCCTGGCAGAGGGCCTACCTCCGGGGAATGCCTTGATCTGTGCACCGTGGGGAGGGGCCTGGCTCCTGGCCCCTCTCCTGCAGCCCCCAATGCGCTCCTCCTGGCGGAAGGGAGGCTACTAAGCTGGGGCAGCCGTCCGCTGCGGTGACATGAACCTCCTGCGACCCATGGTTAGCATAAGCTTGCTCCTAAGGAATTAGAGGTACCCGGTAGCTGCTGCTGCCAGTGCGGTCGGTGAGGTCTCCTTGGGGCTCCTGAAAAGGCTCGGCTTCTGTCATCTCTTCCTCCCAGCCTGACCCGAGGAACGAGCCAGGGTCGTCTTCCAGCACGTACTCCCAATCCACCATGCGGGGCACATAAGCCTCCAAGGTCGCTGCCTCGAGGACTTCACCGTAGTGCCTCACGCTCCATGTGGCCTGGCCCAACGCGCCGTCTTGAGGATGGTAAGGCAGTGGCTCGCCCGAGCCATAGGCTATGATGTGCATGCCCTCGCTCAACGGGGGCGGTGCTGGTGCAGCCTGGTGTCCGGCGCCGATGGTCGAGTTGGTGTTGATGAAGCCTTGGGCGCGCTTGGGGGCGCATAGGCACAGAGAGGCCCGTCGCGTGATCCGACCAGGGCCTTGGGTGGAAGCTGGAAACAGAAGGGTGGTGCCCCTGAAGCCGCGACATCCAGGAGCTCGGCAACACGCTCTAGCAACACTTCTCAGCCGCCCTCCTGCAGCCCGCATCGCAGCAGCTCCCGAGCCACAGTGAGTGCGGCCCGCATGTTCGCTTTTTCCCCTCGGGTGTGCGGCACCGTGGCCACGGCGTGGCTTGAGGCCCTTGCAGCTGATCGCACCTGCCGCGGAGTAAGGGCAGGCGATGCTTGACCACATCGCCCGTGCCCCGCAGAGTTTTGTGGAGCGTGGGTTGCCTGGGGTGTGGGGTTGAGGTCACCTTGGGCAGGCGATGTGGCACGGGCTGGCCATGCCGCCCAGCGGTCAGTGCTGGCTGTCGGGTCGCCGGACATGGATGCGATGAAGTAGTGGAACGCAGATCAACAGAAAGAAGATTTCGGTGCACCCCTACCTGGCATGCCAAATGTCGGATATCAGGTTTTGGGAAAACCCTTAAGGTTCGAACATTGGGGTGCGCACGAAGATCTTCTCCCTACCGAAACACACCCTCAGCCTCGCCGCTATTGCTAAGCTAGATCGATGAACACAAGAGACACAAGGTTTATACTGGTTCAGGCCACCGTTGTGGTGTAATACCCTAATAAAGTGTGTGGTATGGTGGACTGCCTCTTGGGCTGATGATGAACAGTACAGAGGAAGAACAGCCTCGCGAGGAGAGGTGTTCTTGTGGCGGTGTTCTGCTTGGAAGGATTCGATCCCCTCCTACTGTGGTGGCTATCTCTATTTATAGAGGCCCTGGTCCTCTTCCCAAATATTGAACGGGAAGGGATCCAACAACGACCATTTTGAAAGGGGACAACTAGTACAAGCTATCCTAACTAAAGGTGGTCTTCGACTGCCAAAGGTGCTGGTGATGACGCCGTCTTGGTCTCGTTGCACCGATATGGAAACCTTTTCCTGATGCCTCGGTACTCTGCGCTTGCGCTTGCCCCCTTTGCACCAAAGAGGAAACAAGGACATTACGCAGGCTGGCGCCTGCCTGGCGCCCACCTGGTCTTGATCGCCATGGCTTGTGTCATGAGCACCTCGCGAGGTACCCCTTGCCTTGATCTCTCCGCCTCCTCGCAAGCCTGCCTAGTGAGGACGCCCTTGAGGAGGCCTTCCGCCGTCCGCCCCGCGAGGGTCTTGAGTGTTTGGTTGATGAAGATTAGCCGTACTGGGCCTCCAATGGAGCCACACAGCAGGCCGCAGGCAGGCAAGTCTGGGGACCCCTGTTCCCAGAACGCCGATAGTGTCGGCCACGACCTGAGTAACCATGCAAGACTCTAGTCCAGGTTTATCGCCTATTCGGGTTCCATCCGCAAGGGAGTCCAGCCGTGGTTTCTATCAAGGCCCCAAACAATGTGAGCAGGGTTCCCAAGCCCACCATCCGGGTGCCACTTGGTTAACCGTGCCACTACACCTAGTCTGTCCCAAGCCCACCTGTACCGGGTGCCACTTGGTAGACTACTCTCACTACCTACAAACACCAGAAACTAGTTGCAACTCCTAGACAGAGATCGAGGCAATTAATAAGTCGAGAGAGCTTGGAGTGCCCGGAGCCCAATGTGTGGTAGTAAATGTCTTGGCTCACAAACACAAAACTCAGTTCCTGAGGATGGTCCCAATGAGACAACCCACCAGGCACTCCTACATGGCCTCTCATTGCTACCTTTACCAAATCGTGTTCACACACTATCTATCAATAGTAGGACATGTTCACCACATTCTAGTTCATCCCCGATGAACCAGAACTGACTCAACTCTAAGCAATAGCAGGCATAACAAACAAGCACAAATGAGTAGGCACATCATGGCTCAAACAACTCCTACTCATGCTAGTGGGTTTCAACTATTTACTGTGGCAAAGACAGGTTATGCAGAGGAAAAGGGCTTCAACTACCGCATCAGGTAACAGTTGCATCGTTGATGTCCTAATGCTGTAAAAGAGAGCAAGAGCAAGAGAGTGGGATTGTATCGGAATGCTCAAAGGGGGTTTGCTTGCCTGTCACTTCTGAAGATAGTATAGCTCTTCCTCGGTGTCATCGAACTCAACGTCGGAATGTCTACTGAGAGGGAACAACACCGACAAATAGAGAAGGAATGCAATCTATGCAATACAACAATATGATGCATGATCATGACATGTCAATATGTTGTGACTTGAGCTAATGCAACTAGCAAACATATTAAATGAAGTTGGTTTGAACCAAAGGTTCAAATTCAAACTCCATATGTGATTATTTAAATGCGAAACATTTAATTTGCCCTATTAAGCAACTATAAGTTGTTCCAACATGCATGAAAATGGCATAAACAGATTCTTTCGATTTTTCTAATCATTTTCATATATAAATTATTTCATTTGGAGTTACGGTTTATTTTATATGAATTTTTGAAGTTTGGGCTATTTTCTGGAATTTCCAGATTATTTAGAATTTAAAATAATTCCAAACAAGAGTTTACTACATTAGCATGACATCATGCTGACGCCAGCATGTCAACGGGCGATCCATGTCATACTGTCTAGTGGGTCCCATGTGTGAGTGACTAACCTTATTAACTTGATTAATTAGCATTTAACTTAAGTTAACCTAGGTTAATTAGGCGGCCTGGGCCCATATGTCATTGACCCAGGGGAGGTCAAACCCTGGTCAGCAAGGTCAAACTCGCAGGCGGCTCGACACCGGCGACAACAGGTGCGGCCGAGGGGCTCGGAAAATGCCCATAGGGCTTGGTTTTAAACGTTGTTTGCGGCTATGGAACACTGGGATTCTCGCGCATTCAACAGTGTAAGCGGCTTCACCGGAGCTGGCCGGAGCTGATGGTGGCGGCCGGCTTAGTGGCGGCCGGAGCCACGGGTTTGAGTAGCACGGGGCTATGGAGCCAAGGTGCCTAGATGAGGGGGTCTACGGCTCCCTGGGGTCACCAGGAGCATGAAGGGCAACAAAGCATTAAGCAGGTTAATTAAATTAACAGCTACCATGATACAACAACAACTACTAAGCATGATATGAAACTACTACAATACTGATAAATCACCATCTCAGATCTCCATAACCATATCTCTCTTGGCTAACCGGCCAAGCAATATACTATATCGATCACCTCATGATAAAAACCAAATGGTGATTATTCACGGATCACAAACGGACCAACCTCGTGGTCTACGATCGGGTTACCTTGTAACCAAATGGTGATCTTTCCGGCGATCACAACCATGACCAACAATTGGTCTCAAACGGTGATCTTTCCGGCGATCACTACCATGACCAACATTTGGTCCCCAACATCGTCATCAACATCCTGCTCAAAATATCAACATATAAATCACCTATTAGTCATTCCGTCATGTCAGTTTTGATCAAACGGTGTGACCTAGTATGAACCCATGCCCATGACCGTGCACGCGGCTATCGATAGTTTAAACAAACACACTCTGCAGAGGTAGCGCACTTTACCCACACCACGGAACTCATTGCCTCGCACTCCCATTCGGGTGGACCAACGGCGTTCTGACAAAACCGATCTACTGCCATGACACTCTCCCGGCCACTCCGACTAACTCCCCACTTGGCTAGTCCTGGGTGGCCCCGTGTGTACCAAAGACACCAACGGCCACCGTCATGGCCAAAACAATAAACCGTCCCAAACGGGGACATGTGCACATAACAACAACAATGGGCACACAAGGGTTATGTCCGCCTACCTGATCAGGGTAGCGCGCGTCCATAACCTTCCCTCTTTGGAGGCGCCGGCGAGAGACACGGCAATAGCATAACATTAGGGCCTTCCCATAAAGGCAAATGTGGTTGCACTAGAGAAAGCCCGGTTCGGTGACACCTGACCAACTTAATGACGAAATTTATCCCCAAAATATATCTATGATAACTGATACTCCGATATCAACTATCGAACTATAATCCAAGTCATAGCAATATCCAACAAATGATCCAAGCATAATATCACCATACCAAAATACTCCGAGGTAGCATAACACTACTATCATGATGAATCTGAAAACAATAATCCTACTACTCCAATAACAAGAATAAAGCTATCCAGGTAAGATCCACATGTAAACACCATCTCCGAAAATAATACTCCAAGCAACAGAACATCAACTAGCATCACAAAAATAATCATACTAACCACTAATAATCCAAAGGCAGCATGACATCCAAAGTAGTACTCCAAAATATATTAACAGATATCATCATGAAACAACCATAATATCAACCACTAATACTCCAATGGCAACATGATTACTCATCAACTGCAAACATAACTCCTAGTAATCCAAACAATAGCATGGCAACAGAAGATCAAAATAATACTCCAAGAAAATGCCATCCACAGAGTAATGTAGCTAAAGCAATGTTTTAAACAAGTTAAAATAGATTAAAACATGTCACTGCATTACAGTAATGCAAATGGAGGGTGTGGCTTGCCTGGGGTGGAAGAAATCACCGGGAGAAAGTGCGAGAAGCTCGCAGAATGCATCGCCAAAAATTGTTCTCTCTTGAAGGGGGCTGAATAAGGGCAAGGGCATAATGGTCATTTTCAGAATGTCAAAACATGGTGAAAGGGTTTCCAATAGAACGGGCTCGACGAAACGAAGAAGTAGGCTTTGGATTCACCTCATTTGGAGTTACGCTTGAAAAGTTATGAGGTGTAGAAGATCATGGACTTTTCTGCAAAAAGAATATTCACAAATGGGTCCCTGAGTGGATAAGGCATAGGCGCAAAATTAGAAATACGCTTTCAGAAGATGAACACGTAAAACGGAAATACGTTCCACTTATTTGACGTGGCGGGGGCGGTTCAACACGTGTGGCTGCCAGGTGGGGTCGGGGCTGGGCGGGTCCCACGGGGTGGGGCCCGTCACTTATCCACATGGGCACCGGGGTCAACGCCCGGTTAGGCTGACCGGAGGGGTCAAGGTGACGCGGGGCCCGCCTGGCCTGGCTCGATTGTCTTCTTCCCCTGCTCCCCCGACCAGAAGCAGAGGCAAGGCAGGGGAGGAGCGAATGGCGACGGGCTTGGCCGGCTCCAGCCGTTTCCAGCGAGGGCGAAGCCACTGGTGGGCTCGAGAGGAGGTGCCTCTCCCGCCTAGAGCAGCAGCAGGCGCCGGGGATGAGCATGGCAGCGGCACCACGCGGAGGCAGAGGGCGAGGGCGGTGACCAACTTGGGGAAGACGCGGCCTCGAGGGCTCCGGCTTTCGAGGGGATGGGCAGGGGAGACTCGCCAGAGTGGAGGGGTTCTACTGGTGGTGGAAGAAAGGAAGGGGAGGGCTCGGCTTGAGCCAATTTAGGCCGAGGCCGACGGCGGGCATGGCGGCCATGGGGGTCGAGGAGAGGCTCTCAAGCTCGGGTGAAAAGGTTGGGGAGGTCTAGAGGAGGGTGGCGAGGCTGCTAGTGTGCTCGAAAGGCTCGGGGGAGGCCTATATATAGGCGGGCGAGGGGGATGGGCTCACGTGCCGCCGGGCATGTCCGGCCGAGGCTCTGGCGACGGCCAGCGAGCACAGGAGGGGGGCACGGGGAAGGCGACGAGCAAGAGAGCGGACGAGCCGTAGAGGTCACGAAGTCGAGGGGAGCAGAGAAAGAGGCTGAGGTGAGCTCGAAGCCAAAGAAAACACTGTGCCCCCGTGGACGTTCGGCGGCGAGCGTTGATGAGCGTCGATGAGGAAACGGATGGAGCGGTAGTGAGGTTAGGGCGACACAGTAGATCACGGGGAGGCCACTGGACAAGGTTGGGGGTCGAGACGAGGAGAGCATGGACAAGCACCGCGCCGAGGTCGCGCCAGAGCGTGTTTAATGCTCGCTAGGGCCATGGTCACCGCGTGAGCTGGCAAGGAGAAGAGGCCAAGTGTTGGCAAATGTTGTCTAGTGGTAAGTCCTCCCTGGGTAGGTTGTAACTATGGTGGTAGATCGATGAAAACTGCTCCGGTTAAATGGTAATCAACTTCTGAATTTTACTGCAGTAAACTTGAACGAGAACTACTGATCAATAGGAAAGGAACTGGAGCCAGAGAGTTTGTCTACGAGGTTTAGGGTAAGAAGGACTTTCATCCTGCTAACTTTGAGAAGATTAGGACCAAGGTTTAATATAGTTGCTTTGCAACTGCCAAAATGGTCCAAAAATGAGATTTGGATGACGCACTCACATGGAGAAGCAACTTGGGCTAAGATTGGGCAAAGCTTGACTATTTGGACATATGAAGATGCTGAAAAAAGCCCATGCCAAATGGACAAGCCAAAATGGCACTTGTTTCACAAACATCATTTCTATCCAGAAACTTGGAATAATTTTGGTGATCAAATGGCTCAATGAAATGATGCCAAATTGGGTGGAGAGATGTTTTATGGGTATAAGAATAATCTGGTAATTTATCAGGATTTCTGAAGCAATATAAAATGCACTTGCTTCACAACCTGAAAATATTGCCAGAATCAAAGATTTACTCCTGTGCTCACATAGATGATTTGATGGGGCTGCAAATGGGTGGAGGGGTTTAATATGAGCACATTAAGGAGTGTGCAAAAGTTCAACTCATTTGGATACTCCTACCTGGTACTTCCTTAACAAAGCCTTCTGTTTGACAGAAACTTTGAAAATTCACTGAGGAAGATTGCCTAGGCAAATAAAGTTGAACTTGTGCATGGGGCAATTATTTGGACATATAAGCATGCCCAAAAAGCTTGGGAGCCACTAGGAAAATATAAATGACACTTCCTTCACAAAGTGCCATTCAGGCCGAATAGAAAAAGGAATATTGGGGAATTATCTTTGAACTGGCCAAGGCAATGTTTGGGCATATTTGAGCTATATATGACACAAAGGAATTATGAGAATTATTTAGGGATTTTTGGATGGACAGAAATATAGGTTGCTTCACAACCTAGGGCAGATAGGGTTATTCCTTTAATGAAAAAGGAATTTTCTCTAGAAAAAGATTTTAGGGTTTGGTCAAGGAGTGAAGTGACATGATCTTGGCAAGATTTTGAGAATGAAGAGCCACTTGGGAGGGGGAATGAGGATGATTTCCCAGGTGGCAAGGCCACATAACCACTCCAAAAAGAAAAAAGAGCAAAAACCAAATAAATCAAAAGAAAAAGAAAAGGGCCAAAATACAGGCTGTTACAAACCTTCCCCCTTTAAAGAAATCTCATCCTCGAGATTTGGTTGCTCAGGGAACAAGTATGACTTGATGACACCGTTTCCAACTCGGGTATCCTTTTTCCATTATTTATTGTTCCCACAAGAATTTCAGATGATCAACTTACCTTGCTCTAGGGTGGTTTGCTTCACCTTTCCACAAATTCTGACAGGTCTTTGCTCACCAAATCTTTTTGTTGACATGAATTTTCTCATATCTACAGTGATATCCAATGGATCCGAGTATAAATTTTCCTTTGGTCATGAAAACCTTTTTACTTCTGCCATGGGGTTGCTTCAAATAAATGCAAGCCTTCTGGTTTCCATAAATGTTGAGAATTATCATGGCCATCTTCTGACAGGATCTGACTGCTCATAGGTGGCACTGATTTATCTTGATTTTATTTCTTTGGCTCGAGCATGAGATATGTAGCAATGATTTGACTGCCTTCTGTCGTGAGCAATATAATGGAATATGGATTTATAGATGTGTCATACCTCAAATATTTACATCTTGAGACTGGCCCGACAGGGGGCTGACAGACAAATGCTTTTATTGACAGACTGACCGTGTACTTGATTCCGTCGGTGAATACACCGGGTTTGAGCTGATTGTTCGGCTTTTGATTTTTCTCATGTGTTTGATATACCCACCTGTGGTAATAGGCTGTGGTTTGCTTTCATGCTGCAGCTGAAGTCAAACTATGGAGCTTGCAAAGAAATCTTGGTTCTGACAGAACAGACTTGGTTATTCCACCCTAACCATGTCAAGCGGGTCAGCGGGATATGAAAATCCTTGTAAATAGAGTAGGCCCTTGAGAGTATGCCTTTGTGGATCCATATGGAATTATGGCCTCCAACTAATTTGGGTATCTGGACCCTGATGGTCGTGCAAAAATCATCATACTTTGCTATCAGTCTCATCATTTTTACGATCATGATTTTCTTTGTCAGGATACCTTACTGAAGTAACTTGGCAACACATGTCCTTGATTCTTCGTATGACCATGGGTGCGATTAATATTTTTGACATTATTCCTTGTGCTTGTTTTCTGACCTGGGTCCGCACACATATGACATATATCCGGGGTTTTTAGCTGTACGAAGCTCATTGCTGGGGTACCCCTTTATTTCTGGTTAAGAAGATGGGAAAGCGCCTTTCTCTCTATAAGAACAGTGCGTTCCGAGGTGTGAAGTGGGAGAGAGGGGATGTGATGATTGAGGTTTTGAATAAGACGACCTTTGCATTTTAGATTTGGATCTTTTTCTTATTTCAAAATAGTGAAAATGTCAACCAAGTCGCTTCTTCATCTCCAGGAATCCGATAAGGTACTTTTGGAACACCAATGGGCATATTAGATTAATATTATTAAATTTAAGTAAGAAAACCACACTTTAATATGGAAACATAAGAATGGAACAGAAAGAAAGAATCCGCAGTTTATTGTCTTAATTTTTATTCTTATTCTATATGAATACTACATGAGGCCAATCCTATAAGAAGGTGACAAGGTTTTATAATATCTCCTTGTCAGTTGGGGGAGTAATGACTTTCGTATCCATTGTCACGACTGTTGAGTCTGTGATGTCATCTCCAGATCTTGTCGGTCCTTGTATCACATGAGATGTATTTCTGCTTATTTTCCTTTGCTTGACTGGGGAGGTTGTTGAATCCTTACTTTTCTTAGGTATATCTGTTGGATCACTGTCGCATCTCGTGAGTGACTGATATGACTGGGGATGCATGCTCACCATATATAAGAAGAATATGCCACCAAACACTTGATCCTTGCGGTAGGCATATGTTTTGACTGAATTGTACCTCTGACAAAATTATTGCAAGTCTGGTTCTTGAGTGGTACTGCCATATATTGGCAACTCATCAGATAATCTATGAGGACGGTGCAATATTGTGGTACTGACGCAGACTGAATGGCTTACGAGAGAAGCCATGTGAGTAGCTTGCTGAGGAAGACTTGTTAACTTCTTCTCAAATCTTTTGTCTAGGTATCGTGTAAAAGAAGGCTCTATAGCTTATACAAGAAGCTTGTCGTGAGTACTGTGCTGGAGAAGCCTAAGTTCCGTACTTGAGAAGCTTCTCCTCGGGTTTGCTTGTTGAAAAAAATTCATTTCTGTCTGTCAGAAACTTTTACCGGGGTATCTTGCTGAGAAAGACCGGGTATCATGGGCCGGAAATTGTTCACATATCATGCTAAGGAAAATTGAGGAGCCTTGTATCATAAATTTTTTCAGATAGCGTGAAGAATAATACTGGGTTTCTTATATCCAAAACTTCATACTGATATGCAGGCTGAAATCCATACACACGCCCATAATATTCTGAGGCTGATTATTTGCATGAGAAAGATTGTTTGACTGTCTTCCTTGAGCATATCACATTCTTACTTTATTTCGGATGATAACATATTTCAAGCATCATGCCTTGCTGAGCAATTTTTTTGTATATGATCCATACCATTGTCTGAAAACATACCGTCGATCTTGCAACTAACTTGTCTTTCTGCTGGCTGGATCATAACTACTGTGAGGATTTTGCACTGACGTAGACTCGATGCTGATAATCAATCCAATAGACCATTGGTATTCTGAGCAGATATTAATGCCATAATGCAGTTGACTGGGTAGACCATGATGTTTAGCTGAGCTTCTTCCAAATATTTGAAATCCTTATTGCTTCTTCAAGTCCGGTGTCGGTGGATGAGCAACTCTTTATAGGGGGAAAATAATGTAACACTGGGGCCCAAAAAGAAAGAAGCAAAAGAATACTCAACTAAACAAAAGCACACAACAACAATCAATTCACACACAATCAAAGTCACATATTACTGCTACTTACACAATATGCATGCCTACTTAAGCACACAAATCTCGCGGGATCTCCGGTTCTACGATCTAGCATGCAGTGACGATGTGCACGAGGATGAATAAATATGTGGGAGAATTGGTGCAAACATCGCTACACCAAGTGCTAGCTTAGCCAGGTGGCAACCTGAACTAGCTCGGAGGTGAGGACGCACTCGGTAATCATGTAGTGGGACATGAAGGTTGCAACCACATTAGTATCAAGCGGACGGAAAAAGATCCGTACTCGTCCAAGAAATAGGATAGCAGGGAAAAACTGAGGCTGCTGACATTGCCCTTTCTTGATAACTAAGATCATTAAGGGTTTCCAACACGACAAAATAAAAGAATGATCCGGGATAGAAAATGTCCATCACCGAAATGATAGACGGGACTGAAAGAAAGACATCGGCGTGATGCCTGAGCACCATTTTTGCAAACAGTCTCAGGATCACTTGGCATCACTCTGCTGGGACAGAAATGACACCAAACACCGAAAGAAAAAGGAACTGGAGAAATGAAAAGGTTGAGCTATATTGCATACAAACCAATGCCAGCTACACTCACTAGATAAACCATTATCACAAATACTAAGGCTATATGCATGCTATGCAACAACCAAATGCAGCAACCAAATGCAATCATTAGGCCAGACTCTATACTACCAATTTCTACCGGTTTCTACCGCTCGCGCTGACTAGGGCGTCCTACAGCCACACCTGCTCTGATACCAAGCCTGTGGCACCCCGGCTCAGAGAAACCGGAATGCCCCGTATTCCAGCCTAGAGATCGAGGAGAAATCTATGGAATACGACACTGCTTGACATAGAACAAATCAGCTCTTACTACAGGAATAATAATACACGGGTCTGATGTTACAAAGAATCAAATCAGCACGGCGACACTACGCCTGTGATACAACACTTGCTCTATGCTAGCAGCGGAACAACTCGAAGCAGCGGAAATCTTCTAGCAGCAGAAAAATGACGAAGGTGGTGAACTCCACTCCGGAGGGACTCTGGCTGGGACACGATCTAGTTCGCACGAACGGAAACCACGACAAGCAATCACGGCATCACCCGCAATCTGGCATGACACGCCAGGTTAGTACATTGAATGTACTTGCAAGCTCACAACAACCAAAAACATCAAGGCAAGACAACAACATAGCATTAAGTAGGTTAATTAAATTAACAGCTACCATGATACAACAACGACTACTAAGTATGATATGAAACTACTACAATACTGATAAATCACCATCTCAGATCTCCATAACCATATCTCTCTTGGCTAACTGGCCAAGCAATATACCATCTCGATCACCTTGTGATCAAAACAAAACGGTGATCATTCACGGATCATGAACGGACCAACCTCGTGGTCTACGATCGAGTTACCTTGTAATCAAACAGTGATCTTTCCGGCGATCACAACCATGACCAACACTTGGTCTCAAATGGTGATCTTTCCGGCAATCACTACCATGACCAACACTTGGTCCCCAACATCATCATCAACATACTGCCAATCTGTACTGCTCAAAATATTAACATATAAATCACCTATAAGTCATTCCATCATGTGAGTGTTGATCGAACGGTGTGACCTAGTACGAACCCATGCCCATGACCGAGGACGCGGCTATCGATAGTTTAAACAAACACACTCTGCAGAGGTAGCGCACTTCACCCATGGCCTCGCACTCCCATTCGGTTGGGCCAACGGCATTCTGACAAAACTGATCTACTACCATGACACTCTCCCGGTCACTCCGACTCACTCCCCACTGGGCTAGTCCTGGGGGGCCCTGTGTCTACAAAAGACACCAACATCCATCATCGTGGCCAAAACAATAAACCGTCCCAAACGGGGACATGTGCACATAACAACAACAACGGGCACACAAGGCTTATGTCCGCCTACCTGATCAGGGTAGCGCGCGCCCATAACCTTCCCTCGTTGGAGGCACCTACGAGAGACACGGCAATAGCATAGCATTAGGGCCTTCCCATAAAGTCAAATGTGGTTGCAATGGAGAAAGCCCGGTTCGGTGGCACCTGACCAACTTAATGACGGAATTTATCCCCAAAATATAACTGTGATAACTGATACTCCGATATCAACTATCAAACAATAATCCAAGTCATAGCAATATCCAACAAATAATCCAAGCATAATATCATCATACCAAAGTACTCTGAGGATAACATAACACTACTATCATGATGAATCCGAAAACAATAATCCTACTACTCCAATAACAAGAATAAAGCTATCCAGCTAAGATCCACATGTAAACACCATCTCCGAAAATAATACTCCAAGAAACAAAACATCAACTAGCATCATGAAAATAATCATACTAACCACTAATAATCCAAAGGCAGCATGACATCCAAAGTAATACTCCAAAATATACTAACAAATATCATCGTGAAACAACCATAATATCAACCACTAATACTCCAATGGCAACTTGATTGCACATCAACTGCAAACATAACTCCTAGTAATCCAAACAATAGCATGGCAACAGCAAGATCAAAATAATACTACGAGAAAATGCCATGCACAGAGTCATGTAGCTAAAGCAATATTTTAAACAAGTTAAAATAGATTAAATCATGTCACTGCATTACAGTGATGCAAATGGAGGGTGTAGCTTGCCTGGGGTGGAAGAAATCTTTGGGAGAAAGTGCGAGAAGCTCGCAGAAAGCATTGCCGGAAATCGTTCTCTCTCGGAGGGGGCTGAATAAGGGCAAGGTCATAATGGTCATTTTCAGAATGTCAAAACATGGTGAAAGGGTGACCAACAGAACAGGCTCGACGAAACGGAGAAGTGGGCTTTGGATTCACCTCATTTGGAGTTACGGTTGAAAAGTTATGAGGTGTAGAAGATCAGGGACTTTTCTGCAAAAAGAATATTCACAGACGGGTCCCTGAGTGGATAAGGAAGAGGCGCAAAATTAGAAATACGCTTTCAGCAGATGAAAACATAAAACGGAAATATGTTTCCACTTATCTGACGTGGTGGGGCGGTTCAACGTGTGTGGCTGCCAGGTGGGGTCGGGGCTGGGCGGGTCCCATGGGGCGGAGCCCATCACTTATCCACATGGGCACCGGGGTCAACGCCCTGGTAGGCTGACCGGAGGGATCGAGGCGATGCGGGGCCCGCCTGGCATGGCTCGGTCATCTTATTCCCCCACTCCCTCGACCAGAAGCAGAGGCGAGGCAGGGGAGGAGCGAACATCGACGGGCTTGGCCGGCTCCAGCCATCTCCGGCGAGGGCGAAGCCACTGGTGGGCTCGGGAGGAGGTGATGCTCCCGCCTGGAGCAGCAGCAGGCGCCGGGGAAGAGCATGGCCGTGGCACCACGCAGAGACAGAGGGCAAGGGCGGCGACCAACTTGGGGAAGATGGGGCCTCAAGGGTTCCGGCGACGAGGGGATGGGCAGGGGAGACTCACCGGAGTGGAGAGATTCTACTGGTGGTGAAATAAAGGAAGGGGAGGTTTCGTCTTGAGCCAATTTAGGCCGAGGCCGACGGCGGGCACGGCGGCCATGGGGTCGAGGAGAGGCTCTCGAGCTCGGGTGAAAGGCTGGGGAGGTCTAGAGGAGGGTGCTGAGGCTGCTGGTGTGCTGGAAAGGCTCGGGGGAGGCCTATATATAGGCGGGCGAGGGGGATGGGCTCAGGTGCCGCCGGGCACGTCCGGCCGAGGCTCTGGCGATGACCAGCGAGCACGCAGGGGCACGGGGAAGGCGACGAGTGAGAGAGCGGACGAGCCGCAGAGGTCACGGAGTTGAGGGGAGCAGAGAAAGAGGCCGAGGTGAGCTCGAAGCCAAACGAAACAGTGTGCCCCCGTGGGCGTTCAGCGGCGAGCGTCGGTGAGCGTCGGTGAGGAAACGAACGGAGGGGGAGTGAGGTCAGAGCGACGCGGTAGATCACGGGGAGGCCACTGGACAAGGTTGGGGGTCGAGACAAGGAGAGCATGGACGAGCATAGCGGCGAGGTCGCGCCAGAGCGCGTTTAATGCTCGCCAGGGCCATGGTCACCTTGTGAGCTGGCAAGGAGAAGACGCCAAGCGTTGGCAAATGTTGTCTAGTGGTAAGTCCTCCCTGGGTAGGTTGTAACTGCGGTCGTAGATCGATGAAAACTGCTCTGGTTAAATGGTAATCAACTTCTGAAGTTTACTGCAGTAAACTTGAACGAGAACTGCTGATCAATAGGAAAGGAACTGGAGCCAGAGAGTTTGTTTGCGAGGTTTAGGGTAAGAAGGACTTTCATCCTGGTAACTTTGAGAAGATTAGGACCAAGGTTTAATATAGTTGCTTTGCAACTGCCAAAATGGTCCGAAAATGAGATTTGGATGATGCACTCACATGGAGAAGCAACTTGGGCTAAGATTGGGCTAAGCTTGATTATTTGGACATACGAAGATGCTGTAAAAAGTTCATGCCAAATGGACAAAGCCAAAATGGCACTTGCTTCACAAACAACATTTCTGTCCAGAAATTTGGAATAAGTTTGGTGATCAAATGGCTCAATGAAATGATGCCAAATTGGGTGGAGATATGTTTTATGGGTATAAGAATGATTTGGTAATTTATCAGGATTTTTGAAGCAATATAAAATGCACTTGCTTCACAACCTGAAAATATTGCCAGAATCAAAGATTTTCTCCTGTGATCACATAGATGATTGGATGGGGCTGCAAATGGGTGGAGAAGGTTAATATGGCCACATTAAGGAGTGTGCAAAAGTTCAACTCATTTGGATATTCCTAGCTAGTACTTCCTTCACAAAGCCTTGTGTTTGACAGAAACTTTGAAAATTCACTGAGGAAGATTGCCTAGGCAAATAAAGTTGAACTTGTGCATGGGGCAATTATGTGAACATATAAGCATGCCCAAAAAGCTTGGGAGCCACTAGGAAAATATAAATGACACTTCCTTCACAAAGTGTCATTTAGGGCAGAATAGAAAAAGGAATATTGGGGAATTATCTTTGAACTGGCCAAGGCAATGTTTAGGTATATTTGAGCTATTTATGACCCAAAGGAATTATGAGAATTATTTGGGGATTTTTGGATGGACAGAAATATAGGTTGCTTCACAACCTAGGGCAGATAGGGTTATTCCTTTAATGAAAAAGGAATTTTCCCTAGAAAAAGATTTTAGGGTTTGGTCAAGGAGTGAAGTGACATGATCTTGGCAAGATTTTGAGAATGAAGAGCCACTTGGGAGGGGGAATGAGGATGATTTCCTAGGTGGCAAGGCCACATGACCACTCCAAAAAGAAAAACAGAGCAAAAACCAAATAAATCAAAAGAAAAAGAAAAGGGCCAAAATCGAGGCTGTTACATTTCACCAACAAGGATGGTTCTTTTTTGGTTTGTGTTACGTATATGCGCGGTAGGAGTATGTACATGTCAAAGAGGGGGCAACGTGAATACTCTATATATATGTGTGTCATAAGCTCGCTCCATGTGGGGACTTTCCGGTTCCCGAGGCAGGTGCCACATCAAAGTTGTAGATTATATTGGTATTCAAACATCATGCAATACCATGCAGTCGATGGTTGCCCTATAGGAACTCACTTGCGTGTGGCGCTTCCATCCGTGGGCATGCAATGTTGTCCTCCATCACTTTGACCCAACGAGAGAGAGATTAATTTGACCATCAAGGAATGATTCTTTTTTGGTTTGTGATATACAATAGAAGTATACATATATACCACGCGTCGAGTGGGCATCATGAACCTCGCGCTCTCTGTGGGGACTTTTTGGTTTCCTATATCTGTCGTGCCACATCAAAGTAGTTCATTGCGTTTTAAAACATCACACAAACACCTCTTTGGGCCACATGCAGACTGTGGTACGTAGTCCTATATAGGATGATCATTCGCATGCGACGTACACTTCTCTTCTGTGTTGGGCCCGTGAGTTCGTCGTGCATCACTTTGACCCAACGAGAGAGAGGTATGTTTGACGAACAAGGAGGATTGATTCTTTTAGGGCTGTTTTACTAGGTGTATAGTATGTGTCGAAGGGGGGTGACCAGCATATATAGCCGGTCTATTATGCTAATATTAGCAGAATAGTTATTCTGATAACACTTCCGCACTGCATGCTCAACGCGAGGGCACTGCATCCCTATCAAACGAGCATTGCAATGTCACCAGAAAAAACTGCATGCATTTTTTCGGCATTGTTTTCGCTCCATTATCTAAACCGTTTGTCAGAACGAGGCGTATAATACCCCGTTGGATAGCTATGGAAAATGCGCAGCCTCATCATGTTGACCACTTTTCGAGATTCCTCACAGTTTAAGAGCAGTTTGAAAAATAGTGCGCACATGACGGGATGCAGCGAGCGTATTTTCACGATTTTTTCTAAACCGCACATCATCAAGGCAAATCTTTTTCATATCTATCATTTTCTCTAATTCGTTGAGGTTTAAGAGGAGTTTCAAATTTACTAAATCGCAGAATTCTGTTTTTCATATTTTTGGTACTATTTTCGCTCCAATTTTTTTAATCGGTTCCCGAAATAGGGCGTGCAATATATCATTGAAAAGCTATGGACGAGTCGCAACTTTTTTGAGATTCCTTACGGTTTTAATTTTACTTTGAAAATCGTGCGGCTGACGATGAGAGGGAGCGGCCGTTTTTTGTGAAATTTTTACAAACTATTGGTCAAAATGATTCAAATTATACACCGTTGGGAAGATATCGATGAGGCTCAACTTTTTCATGTAAAACACTCTCTCTGATTCCTTACGGTTCAAGAGCAATTTTAATTTTAACAAAATGCGGACACTGTTTTTGTTGCGACACCAATATCATCGTATGTACTGCATGAGACAGAAAACCGCACTGCTTCGAACAAAAAACCGCACTGCATTAGACAGTCAAGCGAACTTCATGATTTGTTTTGTCGAGCGTAATTTTCTCAGATGAGCTTTTCGTTGTCTTTTTTTCAACTTTCTTTTATGAACGAGAGTGGACCGCAAAGACAAGGGCAAGTGAACCGCGACATATACCAAAGTGAGCCGCATTACCATGTTGGGGGCAAATGAACAGCATCAATCTCAAAAGTGAACCACATCGAAGGACCAAACGCAGTGCAAAATGAACCACATACATTTTTTGTTTTATTTTTAATTTTAGATATTATTCCGCACTCCGAGGATGAGGCGAGTGAACCCCAAGGACAAGGCGAGTGAACCACATTTTTTTTCTTGGTTTCTTTTTTTGTTTTTTATCCACCACCGTCTGTACCCTGAAATTTAACTTGTGTTGTGGTTTCACATGGGGACCCCTCGATTTATTTAGGCACATGTGGACTACATGATCAAGGTTAGTGTACTGCATCATGTGTTTCCCCGTTTTCTAAAGAAAAGAAGTGAATTTGCATCCACGTCAACTGCAATTTTTTTTTAAAGTTAACTGAGGGAAACCGAGGAAAATGAACAGTAGCACATGGCAAAATGAGCAGCTAGGGTGCTCCAAGTGAACCGCATGCCCACACCCTCGTAACTGTACGCACAACATGCCCAAAACCTTGCATTAGTAATCACCGGACTGCACTAGGAAATCTTCTGGGCTGAATACACCAAAACTGACAGCAAAAATCCAAAAGCATTTTTTCTGAACTGCAAAGCGCCGCCTACTGCTATTCCACGGGGTGTTGGTGCCGCCGTCGACTCCCCTCGCACGCATCCAGGGAATGCGCCGGAAGATTACACTACATCTCCAATCACCGCACACTGCATTGCACGCTTCTTCATCGATGATCGGGGAGGAGAGGGGTGTGGGCGTCGGTGTTGGAGCCCGTCTCCGGTGAAGTGGAGGTCGCCGCACGATCCGAGGACGAGGATGATGGGATCCGGCCAGATCATGTGGGTACAGGCGCGGGGGATCCGACGATCGCCGGCGTCCATGGCCACTAGAGGAGCTTGTGAGCAGGAGTCCCGAGCCGTGCTTGTAGGAGGCCGTCTGGGCGCGAGGTTGGACGGCCGAAGATGCGCGGAGAGGCGTTGATGCGGTGCAGCCTCCTTGATCACGGCGACCTGAGGGTCGCGAGGTACCGTGGATGAATGCATCAGGGCCATCGGCGAGGGAGCATGCGGGGGTCAACCGCAGATGCTGCCCGATCCCCTTTGCTTATGGCGCGGCAGGGCCAG
>NC_041393.1:375984135-375997101 GCF_002162155.2 Triticum dicoccoides
GTCAGAGGAGGAGCGCCGGAGTGGGTGGGGGATGGTGGGGCTCCGCGAGGGTGGGAGGTAGTCCGCGCACCGGAGGGGTGGGGGCGATGGCGCACTGCAGGACTAGGGACCTGTGGGGCACCGGAGGGGTGGGGTTGGTGGGGCACCGGGGGTGTTCGTGGTGGGGGAAGAAGGTGGGAAACGAGGGGGGTTGCTACGGGGTAGATAGTGGGGTGTAGGGGTTGGTCTAATGCAGTTTTCTCACGTTAATATGCGATCCGATTCAGGTGGATTGAGAAGCACGAAGGTGTTAGCAGAATAAGAAATTTGTGTGCATAATAAGACTCTTAAGGGTGTTAGAAGAATAGACCCACCCTATATATATATACTAGGTGTCACATGAACCTCACTCTATGTGGAGACTTTGCGGTTTTTGAGGCAAATGCCACATCAAAGTTGTGCATTAGGTATTCAAAACATCACAACCACACACCTCTCCATATATATGTTCTTGCACACAGGCAAGCGCGATGGTTGTTGTCCTATATGTGGCACTCACTCATGCGGTTATCAACTATGTTTCCATCTGTCGGCCCGCTTGGTTCATCACTTTCACCGACAGCGAGAGGTTAACTAATTTGACTTAGGAGGGGATTAATTTTTTGTTTATCTCATGATATAGATCATGATGTGAGATTACATATATATATATATATATATATATATATATATATATATATATAAATAGCGCATGTGTACACATGAATCCATCCCGCTGGATCGAAGTGGGGGTGAGCACAAGACACGTCATGAACGACCTCTTGCTCTGTGTGGGGACCTCTGTGATTTTCAAAGCATGCACACCACATCATTGTTGTACATTGGGTCAGGTACTCAACACATATGCATGCATCACACGCCACCATAAATATGTTCGGGACAAACGCATGCAATGGTTGTATTTAGACACACTCTCACTCGCTTGGTTATGGGCGGCAAGCCTATATATATTCGTGGGCCCGCGTGGACGTCTATCATTTCGAACAACGACGAGAAAGGTTACCAGGGTGGATTCTTCTTCTTTGCTTCGAGTTACCGTATAGTAGGTTGACCAATCCAAGCCTAATTAAGTTTGAGCGCATGCTACGCATCGTGAACCCTCGGGATTTTACGGTTCGAAAGCATGGCGCCACATCAAATTTTTGCGCGTAGGGTATTCAAACACCACATACACCACTTCCATATACATACTTGGGCCACGAGCATAGAGTGTGTTTGTCATCATATAGTACTCCCTCGCGAGGCTATTGGCGACAAGCTAGCCCACTTTGCGGGGCCATGTGGACGTCCATCACTTTGACCAACAACGAGCGCGAGAGGTTGTAGGACCAAATTGGATTCTGCTTGGTCTGTGTTAAAGTACATCTTGGTGAGATGCCCTCCCCCCGACGTGTGTGTGGCGGGGGGCTACTTCGCAAGAC
Organism: Triticum dicoccoides; assembly: GCF_002162155.2. Classification (NCBI taxonomy): domain Eukaryota; kingdom Viridiplantae; phylum Streptophyta; class Magnoliopsida; order Poales; family Poaceae; genus Triticum; species Triticum dicoccoides. The sequence goes on from NC_041393.1 coordinate 375,985,596, forward strand.
CTGCAACCTCCCTGGGGTCGGCGAAGTGCGGTTAATTTGTGAGGCACACGTGCCACATCAAAGTTGTGAATGGTAGTTAAATATCACACCACACCCTTTTCATACATATAGTAGGGCCACCCGCATGTGGTTGGTATGTGGTCTCACTCATCTCGCGCCAAAAGCACACATTTGTGGGTCGGCACACCGTCCACCTTTGTCGGGAAGCGAAAGGGGAAGTTCGACCATAATATATATATGTATATATACACACACACACACACACACACATATATATAGGGAAAATCCATCCTACCACCCAGTGGTAGTTACCCCACATGTCTCATATACTAGCATGTGGTACTATATATACTATTTTATTATTTTAAATATGTTCATATACTATATCTAAGATATTTCAAAACAAGTTACATGAAAAAATTGCACATGTGCCCATAGTTTTTGTTATATTTATGAAATACGTATATATTTGTACATAAAAAAGAACATACTCAAAAAATGGTACATACTACCTAAAAATTTGTATATATACTACCTAATCATTATTATATACTACATACTACACGTACATACTTTTGGTTTCGACAGTACTACATACAACATACAAAACGCAAGTGGTGGTAACTACCACTGCTTGTAGGAACATATATTTATATATATATATATATATATATATATATATAGGATAGCACAATTCTAATCTCAGGATTAGAATAGTTATTTGGATCACGATCACCCTATATAGGCCCGATTCGGTCTTCCGGAACTCTCAAACCCACTAGAACAAAGAAAAAAACGATTGACCATTCCCCACCTCCCCTGATCCCCACCTCCCGCACTTCCTCGATCCCCACCTCCCACCCATCGACCCGTCATCACCAGGCCGCGGAACCGCCGCCGCCGACGCCTGTAACCTCGCTCGCCCTCTACCAGATCCCGCTGTCGCGGGACCTCCTGGCGCCGCCTCCCCCGCCTCCTCCTGGCACCAGCACCGCCGACCTGCCTCCGCCCGGTGCGCCGCCACACCCCAAGCCTCCTCCTGGCGCACGGCTATCGGCGCCCTTGCCTGCTTCTGGCGGCGCGAGGACGCCTCCACCGCCCCTCCCCACCCCACCTTCTCCTGGCCTGCCGGTGACCCTGCCTCTTCCTGTGCGAGGCCGGCACGCCGGGCCCTTGCCTACTTCCGGTGTGAGGCCCCAACCTTCTTCCTGCGCGCCACCGAGGATCTAGTCGCTGCACTTCCTCTATAGTCGTGCTTGGCTTTCAGCCCCAACCGCCACAGCTGCGTGCAGTCCTGGGCCGCCTTCCATCGTAGTCCCCTGCTTGCTGCTGACGCAGATGCGGTCAACTCACCTCCTCGGTGTTGAGGTCTTCGACCAAGGCAAGCATGTCGTGCTCGAACCTGCGTGAGGATGTAGAGGGCCAGACTGTGAAGAAGCAGCAGGTCAGACTGTGAAGAAATAGCAGGTAGGTATATTTGTCCTCCTCCAGCGGGGATGTAGGTCACCGCCTCGTCAAGCAAGGGCCTCCCTGGCCTGCAGAGCCACCTCTACACCATAGCATCGTTCCACTCAATGCCCTGCCTCACCTGCTAAAGTGGAAGTTCAGTTTTGCTTGCAAGATCCAGTGAACTGAGAGATAGGGGCAGCTTCAACCGTGCCTTAGGTTCCTCAGCAAGTGCATGAGATTCTTGGGTGAGCTGCCCGCCGCTGAAGAGCTGCAGGGCGATGCAGCAACGGAGCGACAGGATGGAAGCAGGCAGTTGAGAAGCTTTGGGGCTGGGGATGGATCTGGGGATGTCGTGAGGTCAGCGGAGGAAGAGCTAGGTTGAGCCATTTCCCGAAGCAGTCGTTCCCGCATCGCTCCTGAACCTGAACTTTTGTAGCTATCGTTGTTGCATCCATTTTGCTAGCCATCGTATTATTGAGTAGAGAGAAGTGGCAGGGAGTTGAGAGAACAAGGCATAAACATGTGGTGGTGGTTACTTCTAGTAGATAAGATGGAGAGATAAGGAACAAAAGGTGTGGTGAAAATGCAAACACGGCTTTGTGTATAAAAAAATTCTACTTTTTTTTGGAGAAGAGCATACATTAGTACTACTAGTGCTACATGCATTCTATGGACGGTGCACTAGTTAAAGCTTTCTTTGATTGACAGGTGTTGATCTCACGGGAGCTAAATCCAAAACCCTAGCCACACAAAAAGAGTCGTTTCTGAAAAAATATATTAGAGGTGAAAATTTTCATTTTGCCAAAAATATATTAGCAGGTCAAAGTTTATAAAAAATTCAAATTACTTTGTATCTAAAGAAAAGCAAGAAGTTCAAATTAACATAACACATGACTTTGATATTTATTTTTCATAAAAAACATTGTTTTACCGTTTCAAAAACAATAGAAAAGTATTTCAAATAAACCAAGAAGTCCAAATTATAAAAATAGAGAAGTTTGATATTTATAAAAAAACACAGGTTTTCTTCGTTCATAAAGAATAAAATTAAATAAGTTCAAATTAAAATAAAAGGAGTAGTTTGATGTTTACGGAAAACTCAAATTCTTTCCATTTTCTAGGAAAAATAAAAGTAAGAAGTTCACGTGCACCTTCGTGCATGCTACAAAATTTATATTGCGGGATGTCCGACCTCCAATTACATATTCTAAAATGTTATTTTTCATGCCCAAATTTCCTATTGTTTTTGCACATGTTGGATTCAAGGGAAAATGTATATAAAAAAGGTATGATTTTGAAAGTTCAGGTGTAACGGACATCAAAGTTCAAACCAAAAAAATATAAACAAAAAAAACCATGGAATTCAAAGAATAAAAACTATGGAGTTTCATGAAAAAAAATAGTAGCACGCGAAGTTCATGTTTCAGAAATTTCGAAGTTCACGTGTACCATGTATAGAAGAAAAATGATCAAATGAAATAAAGGACCGCCTAGGCTGTTTCACTGAAAAGCAAAAAAATGCATAAAATGTCGCGACAAAATTCTATAAGAAGTTCAAATTTAAAAACTGAAGCAGGTCAACGTTACAAAAAAATGAAGTTTTTAATATCTAAAAGAAAAGGTTGGAAGTTCAAAAAATTTGAGCAAGAAGTTCAAAAAAAAGTAGGTCAAAATTCTTTATAACGGATTTTCCTCATTTGTAAAAACAATTAGAGAAGTTCAAATTAAAAATAGGAGCATTTCTAAGGATTGTATAAAAATAGATTTTCCCCATTCTATAAAAACTAGAAGTTCAAATTAAAATAACGGCGCGGTATCATTGTTTATATAAAAAACATTTTTCCCTTTAGTAACCAATAAAACAAAGAAGTTAAAATTTTAAAAATGATGAAGTTCGATGTCTGATAAAAAAATCGGATTTTCCACATTGTTTAAAAGTAAAACCAAGAAGTTCAAAATTTAGAAACACAAAAGTTCAAAAAACTCGATTTTCCTCGTTACTAAAGAATAAAATAAGAAGTTCAAATTAAAATAAAGAGAAGTTCAAGTACTACAAGGAATGCATTTCAGGTGATAATAAAACTATAAAAAAATAAAAGCTTAAAAGGTTTGTTGAAAGATGTTCAAGTGCTCTGTCAGGGGAAGTTCAAAAATTCTTGCGAGAGAGGTTCATCTTGTATTTACATGTTCAATTTTTTCGTATAAAAATCGAATACAATTCTTTACTCAAAATATAAAAAGGTGAAGTTCAAATTGAAATAATAGGGAAGTTCAGAGTTTATTAAAAATTAGGATTTACCTGTTGAAAAAATAAAAAACACGGCACCATTTTTTGCACTTTTAAAAACAACTCATAAAGGAAAAGAATGGTTGATAGAAGTTGAATTGCTTAGCAAGGAAAGTTCAAATAAATCTTGTGAGATAGGTTCACCGTGTATTTAGATGTCCTAAATACATAAAAAATATGTTGTTTTTTGTGTTTTAAAATAATTCTCTCTAACCAGAGAGAAGTTCAAAAGTGATAACAACCGGACGTTCACGTACTACATGGTGTGTATTTCATACAAGAAAAATACAAATAAAGTGAAACAAAGTGAAGTTCAAATAGACATGCCCCAGAAGTTCAATTACTTCACGCAGTGCGAAAAACAACACGTCAAAAAATAGCACGTAAAAAAAGTGAAGTTCAAACAGACATGCCCCAGAAGTTCTACTACTTCACACAGTGCATTTCCGTTCGTGATGAACGCAGAAATCATGATCTCGCCATTTTCTAATTTACCTCAAAATGGAAGGAATATTATTTGTGTAAATTTAAGTCCTCGGTCAGAGAAAGTTAAAAAAATATTGTGAGAGAGGTTTGTACAAAAAGAATATCATTTGTGTAACACTGACGAAGTGGATGAGAAAATTACAAAGAAGAATATGTCACATAAGTTCAACGTGAAAACAGCAGGAAGTTCACCTACTACACTGAATGAATTTGAGATGATAAACTTTTAAAATCGTCGCAAGTATGAAAAAATTATCAACACGGGAAATTTGCGTGTTTACAATAGCTTTCCATCGGTATATCACTTGCTCAATTCCAGTGAGTGGATGGAGAGCTACGAGCAGTGGATAAAGAGCTACGAGAAAAAAATCACGTGAAAAACAAGTGAAGTTCAGGTACACGCACCGAGAAGTTCAGGTTCTTCACGCGGTGCATTTTCGAAGAAACTGTTTCGCGGTAGAAGTAGAACGAATGATCCCGCCATTTTCGGAATTACTTTAAAACGGCTAGGAATCAGAGAAAACCATCAACATGAGAAAGTTTCACATTTTCCTTAACTTTTCAACGGTATATTATTTGCCCAATTCCGATAAAGTTTGTAGAAATTACGGTGAAAATACGTTTTTTGCCATTTTCGAAACTGACTTAAAACCGTAAAGAATTGGGAGAAACAATACATACGAAACAGTTTCGCATTTGTTCATGCTTTCCAACGCCATATTATTTGCTGCATTCGGACGCACGGTTAAAAAATCAGCTCGAAAATACGAACTCTGTAGGACTTGGACCATTTTCTAAATTACTACTAAACCATTCAAAATTAAAAAATTACTTTTAAGATGAAAAAGTAGCGCATTTTCATAAGCTTTCCAACGCCATATCATATGCCTCCATTGGATTAGCCGTTTAGAAATGACATCGAAAAAATGAACTCAGCTGTTCGGTTTACGAAATTTTACGTTGTTTCAAATTACTCTTTAACCATAGGGAATTAGAAAAAACTTTCAACATGTGGAAGGAGCGGTTTTGCAGCAGCTTTCGAACGCCATATTATATGCCTCATTCCGATAAACCGTTTAGATATGCGATCGAAATTACGATTCACGTTATTTGTGTGAAGAAATAACGGTTTTCAAAACTGCTCTTAAACCGCTTACATTTTGCGAAAAATTTAACTTGGGTCATGATACTCGTGTCCATAGCTTTCCAACTATATATAGCAAGCCCTGTTTGAGCAATGTTGCGGGAAGTTCAACCTAGCACAGGGGGATGTTCAGGTCGAACAACTCAGGCAGTAAAATCGCAAAAAACGCGAGTTCTTCACGACCCGAGTGCAAAATCCGCCTATGAGCGAGATTTCTATCTAAAACGAGTATTTAGTTGCTAAAAATCGTTTGAAGATTACACTAACATCACATGGAACACGACTAACCAGAAAAACTCGTGGTAGAAGGCACGGTTGCGAAGATAGCCCGAAGGTCGGGTTCTTATAGAGAGAAGTTCAGGCGCGTTACTCAGGCAGTTCAGGTTATGATCGGAATATTATTCTGATCCCGTGATCAGAATAGTGTTTATGTATATATATATGATGGACTCCTATAGGTTTTGTGTTACGGTACGGTGAGATTTCAGACCTAGCTATTTGGGGTCATGCATTCATAGCTAGGATTCCCTTACCACTCACACGAAGTGGGGTTCGTAGGTGGTGCTTGACTAGCAATACTGTGCTTTTGTGCAATAGGTGCCACATCAAAGTTGTGCATTGGGTATTCGAACATAAAACCACCCTTTTCATACATATATTTGGTCCACATGCAAGTGTGTTCGTGTTCTAACCCTCTCCTATGTTATTTTTTGCCAAACTTATAAACATCACACGAGTTGGATGTAGAAACCGTCTGCGATTGGGTACAGAACAGACATGGTTCGGTCAGACTACTCGTGTGCCACACCAGTGTCCTGCAGTCACTCTCATCAGCACAATAGATTGGGCTCCACAAGGCTTGCCTGCTGGTCTCGAAAATATCTACCGCCTAGAAGGTTTTTAATGTTTGATAGCACACGATTAGTATGTGCGGACCATGTGCGATGTCTGTTACTCCCGCTCTGCTTCAATCCCTTGATTCAAATTTTTAGTAGCCCCGGCATTTTACTCCCGCCTCTGCATCCCTCGCAATCTCAAAAATATCTTCTCGCCCTTGATTCAAATTTTCTGTAGCCCTGCCTTGTTACTCCCGCTTCCGCATCCCTCGCAATCTCAAAAATATTTGCTCGACCTTGATTCAAATTTTCAGTTGCCCTAGCATTTTAGTCCTGCCTCTGCATCCCTTGCAATCTCAAAAATATCTACTCTCCCTTGATCCAAATTTTTAGTAGCCCAACATTTTACTCCTGCCTAGTAAAATATTCAGTTGCCGCAATATTTCCTCAAACACCACCTTTCCCCCCTCCACACACACCACACACTCCCCAAAACCTCCACTCACACAGACACACACCACCCCTCCCTCGCTCAAAACCATTGATAGGTCGCCGCCATCGCCACTGACGCCGACTCCATCCTCAACCTCTGCATGTGTGCCCGGGAGCTCGACGAGCCAATGGCCAAAAGGAGGTTTATTGTTGCCTCTTCGTCCGACGCTGGCGAGGTGGCCACCGAGGTGTCCCAGTCGTCCTTCGTGGGACCTTTATCGATCCATTGTCACCGGTCGCCCGATCCACCCGCTGCCGTGCCCCTATGCCAGTTTGAGGACTTCCCCATCCTCCCTCGGGCCCGGCCGCCGATGAGGTCCTACCTCGGGGTCCGGCAGCGGAGATAGGGGATGTGGGTCGCCGACATTACGGATCCAGAGACCCACACCCGCGGGTGGCTCGGTAGCTTCCACACGGCCGAGCTCGCCACCATGGAGTAAAACCGCTGGCAGGTTTGCTACCACGGCACGGCGGCTAGGCTCAATTTCCCCTTCGGCACATGTCCGGTCGACCTCGTTCTGCCGGAGTCAAGGGTGGCGAGCTCGGCTGTGGCGCAGGAGGACCGCGAGGCGTGGGAGCGCCTCGAGGCCGAGGCCGCCAACGAGGCCTACATGCAAGAGCTTCGCCGACAGCACCCGAAGCTCATGGAGGCGGAGCGGGTGATCTTTGTCGGTGCGGAGGGCAGCGAGGTTATCGTTCTCTCCTTCAATGACGAGGTCGGCGGAGGTGAGGATGGCAGTATGGAGGGCATCGAGGTGGGCGGCGAGGACGAGGAGATCGATGTCGACGAGTGGAGTAGTGTCTGCCCCAATGACCTCGACGACGGCACCGACCTGGACCCGGCTCGCAGCACACTATACCTGACGAAGAAGCATTGGCTCGACCTCCACTTCGACCAAAAGTAGTTTATCTTAGTTTAAATTTATGATTTATGTTCGGTTATGCAAAACTATCTATGTTTATGTTTGAATCCATGCTACTTTCGATTGAACCTGCTTTGAACTTGATCAAATTGAAGTTTACAACATTAAGTTTAGGGGATCGACTAGAAACGGCCAAAAATTGTTGGGGTATATATATATCCACTAATGGTTATAGTCCGTTAACTTTTAAACGATTGGCTAGAGATGGCCTTATGCCTTGTTTACTTCAGTTCTTCACAATGCGATTCTCTATATGTGCAACTATATGCCATGCAATTCAAGTTCATCAATAATAGTTTCAACAATACCACTATGAATTACAATATTTGGTTGCTATTAAGGATGTTGCAGTTAACATGCCTTCATTTTTTAACAATAACTAGTGTACTTTAGACCTGCACAATACAAGTTTGAATGACTACTTGCTTGTTTTTAAATGTTATGTCTGATGCAATTAACACACCTTTCCACTTCTTGTTTTGCTGAACTAGCATCTTAAACCTGCACACCGAAGCTATCATTTGTAGATTTTGTTGTCTACCGTGGATATATTGGGTTGATGTTTAGACTTTTGTGCTTAACATGCCTCTATATGTACTCATACAGGACAATATTGAGAACTGTGTCGTTTTCCATCGAGGTTAGTTTCATTGCTTTGCTTATATGTACTCATTGTTCAGGATATATGTAGCTGGTACCATATAGCCTGGGGGCTGATAAAGAATTAATCATTGAATCGGACATTTCACTGAATATATCTATAACCCATTTATCAGTAGGTTAACTAGGGTCATATTTAATATATTTGGGGATACATAGCAACATGCATTGTACTGAATGATTAAACATGCAATCCCAGGCTACATAGCAACAAGGAAGAGTGTTACCTTAATGTTCTGAGGATGTCTAGATAAACATGTAATAAAATCTTATATAATGGGATGGAGGGAGTGTTGTGCTAGATCATTTTGCAATTGTTGTTTAGCTTCTAATATTAACTTGGTGCTTTTAGGTACAAATGTCATTGCCAAAGATCCACACTTCGACCCTTTCTATGTATGGGGCAATGAGATATTCATGAACCAACATCAAGTGAGGAAACAGATAAAGAATGTTATTAAAATGGGTCAAAAGATGTCAATTGAACTATTTGTTTACAGTTTATGCAAGACAACAGAGAACTGCAAGATGGTAAATAAGAACTATCTAGCCTTCTTTTTACTGCCTGTAATGAGTTGTGTTAGATGAAAATGTCTGAATCTTTTTTCCTTTGCAGTGGATCCTGAAGAAATTTAGTCAAGATTACCTCTCAAACTACATGTTTGGTAGGCGGCCATCACAAGGGGTTGGACTAGAGTCGTGTGTGCCTTCTGCATCCAGGAGAGTACAATAGGGCCATTCCGCTTCACCTTGTTTAGCAACCAGAATGTCTGTCACCTCTTTCTTTACATTCTGTAATAGTACAAGCATAGAACTCTGGTTCATCATTCTTTATTTGGTGCTTATGTAATTCTTGAACATATGTACCTGTGAATCAAATAATGCATTGGTTGTTTGAACCTGATGGATATGAATAAAGTTATAGCCTACTTTCAAGTTCAAAATAGGTACAATTTTAAATAGCAGTAATTAAATTAGGGTGAAACTACGGTCTGCAGGTCATTACGGCGCACACGGTCTATAAAGCACGGCGTGTGTGATATACATCATAATCCGCCATGGTTCACGGAGAGGAAACGTGTGTAACAATGCACACAATTGTCGTTTGGAAAGTGTGTGTGTGATGTCAATCACTATCACAAACGGTGCGGGAAAACTAAATGTGTGTGATTGTCTACCTATCATACACGGTTTACAATCATGAACTGTTGTGATGTGCCAGGCATCGTAAATGTAGAGCCAATTTGGCACGTGCCTAGAAAACTCCCGTGCCTGGAATGTACCTGGTTTTAGGTAAAACCACATAACTCCGACTGTGATGGCAATGCAAGCACAAACGAGTAGCAAGGATGAAGAGTTTGGGATATTCGAGATATCAGAAATGGTTTTATAGGGACAACTGTATGCATCAAGACTCCCTATCCCTGATGGTTTCTGGGTCATGTGGGAAGGACCCTCCCCCCCTATCACAGTCATTCACTAGGCGACAGTTCAGAACACCATCGCGGAAAGGGGTTAAAAACCATTTGTATAGCACCTCGTTGTACCAATGACAAGGGCTTCATTTACGATGTGGACTCCTTCTGTGGCTGACGTATTGCTGGCCTACTCCAATCATCGGTACCAACGGCTGTCACAGTAGTATGTTACTTTCTTATAATATCATGATGGCTTGCTTATATTACTGTCAACATTTACTGAAAAATATTCATGCTCATAACATGTTGTTCTTAAGATTGACTATAGCACGAGCCCTTTTTTATTTGACTCCAACTTGATATGATGTTGTAGGTTGCCTGGTGTCCCTATCATTCCTAATCCCAGAACCTTTCAAAGAAAAGAGGCATGGCAGTAGCAGGTGGTTCCTGGCTCGATCAAACAATGGCAAAAGATTGATGATCATTCGCACGTACCGGACATATTGTTTCGCGGAATATAATCACAGCCACTGCAAGGTCTTTGAGCAGGATCCCAGCTTCTCTGGGCCTTCGGGAGTTTTTGACTGGAGGTTGGTAAGTAGCCTTGGTACATGCCTCTGTTTCTTGGACAGAATTATCCGTTTAACCAGGAGATAACCGACGACAAGGATCATGATGGCAGCGCGGTTTCATTCATCAGGAAAAACTGTGTGTACACAACGTATGATACGTCCATTTTGCATCATGCTTTTATATTGATATTTATTGCATTATGGGCTGTTATTACACATTATGGTTCAATACTTATGCCTTTTCACACTTATTTTACAAGGTTTACATAAAGAGGGAGAACTCCAGCAGCTGGAATTCTTGGCTGGAAAAGGAGCAAATCTGATAGACCTATTCTGCACAACTCCAAAAGTCCTGAAAATTTACGGAGAATTATTTTGGAATATAAAAAAATATTGGGTGAAGAAAGTACCAGAGCGGACCCACCAGGTAGCCACAAGGGTGGGGGCACGCCCTACCACCCCGGGTGTGCCCCCTGGCTTGTGGGCCTCCTGGCAGGCCACCGGTGCCAATCTTCTGGTATATGATGTGTTTTGACCTAGAAAAATTCAGGATAGAGCTTTTCGGATGAAGCACCACCGTCTCGAGGCGGAACTTGGGCAGAACAAATCTAGGGGGTCCAGCAAAGCTGTTGTGACGCCCGGGTAATCATGCTACAGTAATTCCACGCTAATGATGCCACGTCACCTCGGTTACTGTTATTACTCTCGCGATGGTTCAAAAACGGTTCGAATTCAAATTTAAAATCAAGTCAAACAATTAAAGTTTTCAAAAGTCAAAACTAAAATGTCCTTAATGTGACAAATAAATCATGGATATTATTGGTGGAGTAACAACATCTTTATAAAATATTTAAATACCCTTAAGTGATTAAAACAACATCAAAACAATTAGTTATACTCCTAATATATTTTACCAAATACTAAACTATTTTTATTCTGAGGTAAAACTTCTTAGAACAGTGGATTAATTTGACACACTATTTTTGGAGCTGTTTTCATATTTTACTAAACCAAAATTATAGTGCAACTAAAATAAAAGAGAAATGAATAAAAGGTAAAACAAAAAAAAATAACAAAAGAAAGAGGAAACCCCCCTGGCCAACTGGGCCGAACGGCCCAACTGGCCGCCGAACCAACGACCCAGGCCGGCCCACCCCCAGTCCCCCTTATCCCCCACCCCCCAGAAACCCTAGATCGAAACCCCACCCCACTCGCCCCACTTCCCCTCCCCACACCTTG
>NC_041393.1:375997714-376005333 GCF_002162155.2 Triticum dicoccoides
CCTCCGCGTCCGCTCCGCCGGGCAGCCCTGCTGCTGCTGCCCCGCTGCGTGTGCCGTGCATCCGCGTTGTTCCGCCGCTGCATTGCCGTGCGGCCCCGCAACGACCCGCAGCACCACCGCGCATGCACCACCCCGTGCGTCGCGCCTAGGCCAGCACCCCGCTGGCGCCCCGTGACGCGCCTCATGTCGGCGAGCCCGCCCCGGCTCCCCTGCAGTTGCTCCGACCACCGCCTCCGTTCACCGGCGTTGCTGCTCCTCGCCCGCGGCCCCTTGCTCGCCGGCCGGCGCATACCCGACCCTACAGTGGCCGTTACCGCGGCCCTGGGCATGCGCCCGTGTGGTCTGGGCAGCGCACACACCCAGCGCCTGCTTACCCATGCGCCCGTTAGGCCCCCTGGGCATATGACATGGGGGGCCCACCCTGAGAACGTTTTACAAAAAAAAGACAATTAAAAAAATAATAATAAGTAAAAATAAATAAATAAATAGGTAATAATTAATTAAGTTAATCAATCATGTTTAATTAATCTAATTAACTAGTTAGTTTAATTAAATAGTAATTAGATTAGTTAAACCCTAATTAGAGTAAACAGAGTATGACATGCGGGACCCACACGTCAGATTGACCCAGTCAACTCCCAGTTGACTGCTGACGTCATGCTGACGTCAGCGTGCACTGTTCTGGATAATGTTGGATTTAAATAATTAAATAAATCCTAAAAATGAATTAAATCTTTTAAAATTAATATAAAATAAACCGTAGCTCGGATGGAAATACTTTCTACATGAAAGTTGCTCAGAACGACGAGACGAATCCGGATACCCAGTTCGTTCGTCCGCCACACACCCCTAACCTATCGAACTCGCAACTTTCTCCCTCCGGCTCCTCTGCCCGAAAACACGAAACACCGGGGATATTCTCCCGGATGTTTCCCCCCTTAACCGGTATCACCTACTACCGCGTTAGGGCACACCGAACACCGCGTATTGCCTTGTTATATTTTGTGATGCTTTGTTTGCTCTGTATTCATTATTTCTTCCCCCTCTTCTCTCCGGTAGACTACGAGACCGACGCTGCTGCTGACCAGTTCGACTACGGAGTTGACGACCCCTCTCTCTTGCCAGAGCAACCAGGCAAGCCCCCCCTTGATCACCAGATATTGCCTACTCTTCTCTATACTGCTTGCATTAGAGTAGTGTAGCTTGTTACTGCTTTCCGTTAATCCTATCCTGATGCATAGCCTGTCCTTGCTACTACTGTTGTTACCATTACCTGCTATCCTACTGCTTAGTATAGGATGCTAGTGTTCCATCAGTGGCCCTACACTCTTGTCCGTCTGCCATGCTATACTATTGGGCCGTGATCACCTCGGGAGGTGATCACGGGCATATGCTATATACTTTACACTGTTACATTACTGGTGATACTGTTTGGAGATGGGGGCTGAAGGGGCAGGTGGCTCCATCCAGGTAGTGGTGGGCCTGAGTTCCCGATGGCCCCCGACTGTTACTTTGTGGCGGAGCGACAGGGCAGGTTGAGACCACCTAGGAGACAGGTGGGCCTGGCCTTGTTCGGCATTCACGGATACTTAACACGCTTAACGAGATCTTGGTATTTGATCTGAGTCTGGCTACTGGCCTATACGCACTAACCATCTACGCGGGAGTAGTTATGGGTATCCCGACGTCGTGGTATCAGCCGAAGCACTTCAAACGTCAGCGACGGAGCGGCGCGCGCCGGATTGGAACGTAAGCCTGCTCTTGTATTAAGGGGGCTAGTTCTGCTTCTGGCCGCCCACGCAACATGCAGGTGTGCTATGGGCGATGGGCCCAGACCCCTATGCGCTTAGGTTTAGACCGGCGTGCTGGCCTCTCTGTTTTGCCTAGGTGGGGCTGCGACGTGTTGATCTTCCGCGGCCGGGCATGACCCAGGAAAGTGTGTCCGGCCAAATGGGATCAAGCGTGTTGGGTTATGTGGTGCACCCCTGCAGGGAAGTTAATCTATTCGAATAGCCATGATCTTCGGTAACAGGACGACTTGGAGTTGTACCTTGACCTTATGACAACTAGAACCGGATACTTAATAAAACACACCCTTCCAAGTTCCACAGACAACCCGGTGATCGCTTTTCTACAGGGCGACGAGGAGAGGATCGCCGGGTAGGTTTATGCTATGCAATGCTACTTGGAGATGCTACTTGGAGGACGTCAATCTACTCTCTTCTACATGCTGCAAGACGGAGGCTGCCAGAAGCGTAGTCTTCGACAGGATTAGCTATCCCCCACTTATTCTGGCATTCTGCAGTTCAGTCCACCGATATGTCCCTTTACACATATACCCATGCATATGTAGTGTAGCTCCTTGCTTGCGAGTACTTTGGATGAGTACTCACGGTTGCTTTCTCCCTCTTTTCCCCTTTCCCTTCTACCTGGTTGTCGCAACCAGATGCTGGAGCCCTGGAGCCAGACGCCACCATCGACGATGATTCCTACTACACTGGAGGTGCCTACTACTACGTGCAGGCCGCTGACGACGACCAGGAGTAGTTAGGAGGATCCCAGGCAGGAGGCCTGCGCCTCTTTCGATCTGTATCCCAGTTTGTGCTAGCCTTCTTAAGGCAAACTTGTTTAACTTATGTCTGTACTCAGATATTGTTGCTTCCGCTGACTCGTCTATGATCGAGGACTTGTATTCGAGCCCTCGAGGCCCCTGGCTTGTATTATGATGCTTGTATGACTTATTTTATTTGTAGAGTTGTGTTTTGATATCTTCCCGTGAGTCCCTGATCTTGATCGTACACATTTGCGTGCATGATTAGTGCATGATTGAATCGGGGGCGTCACAAGTTGGTATCAGAGCCGACTGCCTGTAGGAATCCCCCTTTCCAACTCCTTGGCCGAAGTCGAGTCTAGTCGTTGAAAAACTTTTACTAACATGGCTGTGTGGCCCATGGGCCCACGTCGCCATCGGGAGGTATTAGGATCTTTTATTCCTCGACCTTTACTCTGGGATTCTGAACCCTCTTCTATTCGGGTTAAACGATTTTTACTAAAAACTAACTTTAGGTTCTCGAAAATACTTTCTCCCGGAGAGCCCCTTCAGTCCAGATGGTCACCGACTGCACCAAAAGATTTCGGAGATACTCTTTGATATTCTCTCGAGACTTTGTGCCATTGCTATTGCAATTCCCTTCCATCGATAAACCCCTATGGACAACCACGTGCACTTGCCATTGATACAATCATTCCCCGTTGATCTTGTTATTACAAGATGCAACGAATTATTTCTCCAACCTTTTGAGAATCCTTGAGCTTATTGCCTTGCGGTTCTTTACCGAATGAATACCCCTACAGATAATTTCCCACACTTACTGAGTATCCGCTCACCCCCGCTGATCAAGTGTTTTGCAAAAGACTTCGAAATACCATTCAATCTTCCGTAAATCTTGAGCATCCTATTGCTCTTGAAATTCTTGATTGCTTGCATTATGGTTAATCCCATAAGTCTAGTAATCTTGTTGACATCCATTGTCATTGTCATTTTGAGTCCATTGATACAATTTGTTGCGAATGCTTGGAATCCTCAAACAGATCCCAGAATTCATCCTTCCGGCTCAAACGTCGTTTTAATCATGAGCTGGTTCTCGCCAATTAAATTGTTGTCGATTGTGCCCCTAAGTCTATTGAACTTATCCATCCTTGATCAGAGCGTCTGCTTCTGATCCTTCACTTTGTAAATCATAATTCCTTAGCAATTGAGCTCTAAGTTATTCAGTTGTTTCTATAATCCAATGTAATTGCCTTGCTTCTTCCTCTGGTTGTGTGCCGATACTCACCCCAGATCCTTTGTTGGATTTTATCCGACAATGTCCTTCATATTCAATAACCTTGAGCCTTTCCTAGGATGTATACCACCTTTGGTAAATTGTATCCCCTGCTTTGTCAACCATGCTCTGCTATCGAGCTTGTGTTATTTACTCCTGAAGTTTTTGGTATATGTTCCTAAGAGGCCCGATGGGTTGGACATATGCCTTCTCTAAACTGTGTGAACCCGGAAACTACTACGGGTCATACTCTACTAGTGTTATGTCAGATAAAATTTCAACACACAATTTCGTTGAAGGCAAGAAGTGAATGGAAGGTTATACATTGAAGAAGTGGGAGTCGACCTTGAACTTGTGTTCATGCCCATGGACACGATGTAGATCCTATCATGGAAGCTTCTTGTAATAATAACTATTGCCTTGATATAATATCATCTGGTATCTGTGAATTGATCCTTTGCAATCATGGTTCCAACCATATTTTCTACTTGATCCCATTTCTCAAGCAAGTGAAAACACTTGTCTTCTGCGGATCAATACCTCTCCGCAACCCCTATGTCAATCTTCCTTCGAGCAATACCCTCCAGTATCTCGAGAATATCAACGAACTGTGTTGCTTCCTATGAGTCTTCATCTATTATTGCTTCTCACCGATTTCAGATTTCCCCCGGGTTCTGAGTTATTTCACTCGAGAACACCGGTAAGTGAATCGATTCCGCACTTCGATTCAATAACTCTAAGTAATTTTCATTGCTTACGAGTTTAATAATCCTTCAAGTCATTCCTAGCCTGATTGGCTATATCATTGTGCTAATTTTTAACTGTGCTACCGGGTCCTTCTTCTCGGAGCACAAATTTCGACGGTGAGCTAATCTTACAATCAATCTTCCTCGTCATATCGTTTGTCCTTGAACAGCAAGCTTGATTTCGAGTTTGTGTCGTACCCATGGTCCCAATGAATTTTGGCTTCATCATTTCCGTTGACTTGATGTCATCACCGATCAGTTACATCTTCTCGAAACCTCTCGACAAATGTGTCGTGATCATCATCAACATTCTGAGGTCTTCCAAGATATCTATCGAATTCTTGATGAGAAATAGCATCCTTTGCCCTCGATGGTTTGGGTTATCATCCACAACATTATTGCATTCCCTCCAACACAAAAATTGTTCCTGTTTTGTGTTGTACCTTGAGTTCCTTGTTATCCAACTTATGTTATGATTCTACCGCGGAGTATTACCATCTTTGATGTCAAGAAGGTTGTGGGGATTGCTCCACCTCTTAAGAATTCTTGCTATAGTGATACCTCTCGCCATCACCATTCTTTCTTGGTCCCCGTGTTGGTTCTAACCAGGATACCAACAGATGAACGGTGCTATTTGGATTCTGCCCTTCTAGCAACCCTATTGCTTTGAAGTTAATGGTTGGCCGTTCATTCTTAGACTATTGATTATTGAATCACCATTCCAATGTTGGCCGTGCAACCCAGCCCATATTTCGTGTGCACCTTTCAACCATTGTTAAATTGTGTATGTTTTCCTCAAGCATACATCAATATATAATTTTGATCTGGCAAATGTTATCTCCTTGTTCACATAATTGTGGAAATCCATCCTTTGGAAATTTTGATGAATTGTCGCTGAGTTCATCAGCCACCTCCTTGTCCTCTCCTTGGGTTAATGATGAACTCTTGTTAACGGAAATCACTTCATAGTTCATTTCCCGAGAATCTTACAGTGTCATCCCGTCAATTTGTGTTGCACCTTTCTTCTCAGGCATCCTCAGTCTGAGGTATCCTGACACCAATCAGATCTGAATCTCGGTCAGATATGATGGTTGGAACATATTTCCAGGAGCTATAACATTGGTCTTTATATGACCCGGTAAGGTGATGTCATGCCTAGCACTCCTAACCGGAGGACCTATTGTTGTAGTTCCCTTTTTAACTAGGTTAACCATTTTTCAATGAGGAAATTGAATGCCTTGTTTAATAAGTTATCCTAATGGATCCTTTGTATATCCAAAGTACGACCTTTGCTTCAAGACCATGTGAATGCTATCTCGAAGCTTGTCTATGGTACTCCAATTTTCAACAAGAACATTTGAAGCACGATGCTATATTTTAATTATCAATTATCCTAACACCGTTGTATGAGTAATATCATGAGATTCCTCCCCCCTTACCTAAATGGTTTTCTACTTTATATCCTGTCATGGATATCTTGCTCTGCTTGTCCTTGGGAAGGATATACCCTCAAAATATGTGTTTAAACATATTTTCCTTTCCATTGTTCTGTTTAATCTGATGATCATATTTTCCTTCCATTGGTTTGTTTAAACCTTTTCTATGATCTATATGATATAAGCAGTAATAATCCACTGCTTGTGCAAACACCTCGATGTACAACTCTGTCAGTAAGACCTTGTTACTATTGTTGATGACATTCCAGTAAC
Source organism: Triticum dicoccoides (assembly GCF_002162155.2). Lineage (NCBI taxonomy): Eukaryota > Viridiplantae > Streptophyta > Magnoliopsida > Poales > Poaceae > Triticum > Triticum dicoccoides. The sequence goes on from NC_041393.1 coordinate 376,003,994, forward strand.
CATCGATGAACGGGAACCTTGCCTATTGGTCCGCCTCGTTTCAACGAGCAGGAAAATGGTTCTCTTCGTCCCTCGCCCTTGGTACCAACGTTGTTGCCGACATAGCTGACATGGTACTCCCTAACATGCCTTTCTATCATGACCGTGCAAGATGTCACTGCTCCTATTATAAAAAAAAAGAACCACATGGTGGGCCCATAACCCATAGTTTCACAGGATCGAAACCTGACTCTCCTATACACCCTGTTGCCAAAGTTATTCCTATAGCTTGACTTCGTATGTAATTTGCGAGCCACCTTTCTAGTGATCAATTCTGGTATCGGACACAATACTTATTCCCGTTGCTCTGAACCCCATTCGCACTCTGTTTCAGGCAATGAACGATTGCCTATCCGCTTGAAACTTCTTATTGCACAGTCTTACTTTGCTCTCGATGTGTTTCATTTGTTCAACTCGAGAGATACTCATATGTTCATACTTGGGAAACCCCCAGAAGATTTTCCCTTGTAACATCCTATCGTTGTAGAGCTGCCCCTTACCTATTCGTAAGTACGATGGAGATCCCGAAGAAAGGATGACAAATTGATCATGGTGACTTGAAGCAGTGAAATGAAGACATCAACGAAAGGGATCAACCTCTTTGAAAGGGAAGCCAAGACCGAGAAGACTCGTTAGGTTTTTCGCTACCAACACCTTCGCCCCTTACTCCACCGCTTAAATCTCGGGACGAGATTTCTTGTAGTGGAGGAGAATTGTGACGCCCGGGTAATCATGCTATAGTAATTCCACGCTAATGATGCCACGTCACCTCGGTTACTGTTATTACTCTCGCGATGGTTCAAAAACGGTTCGAATTCAAATTTAAAATCAAGTCAAACAATTAAAGTTTTCAAAAGTCAAAACTAAAATGTTCTTAATGTGACAAATAAATCATGGATATTATTGGTGGAGTAACAACATCTTTATAAAATATTTAAATACCCTTAAGTGATTAAAACAACATCAAAACAATTAGTTATACTCCTAATATATTTTACCAAATACTAAACTATTTTTATTCTGAGGTAAAACTTCTTAGAACAGTGGATTAATTTGACACACTATTTTTGGAGTTGTTTTCATATTTTACTAAACCAAAATTATAGTGCAACTAAAATAAAAGAGAAATGAATAAAAGGTAAAACAAAAAAATAATAATAACAAAAGAAAGAGGAAACCCCCCTGGCCAACTGGGCCGAACGGCCCAACTGGCCGCCGAACCAACGACCCAGGCCGGCCCACCCCCAGTCCCCCTTATCCCCCACCCCCCAGAAACCCTAGATCGAAACCCCACCCCACTC
>NC_041393.1:376005762-376027469 GCF_002162155.2 Triticum dicoccoides
GACGCCATCGCCGCGGTCCTCTCCGTCGCTGGAGGCCCCCTAGCCGGACCGCAACCTCGCCGGCCTGCCTCCCCCTCCCCGCCGGACTGCTACCTCTCCGTCCCCGTCAACCTCCCCGAGCACCGCTGCATAGACCCCACGGCCCCGTGGTGAGGCCCCGGCATCTCCTCCTTCTCTCCTGCTCCGGCCACTTTGGCCATGGCCTCGCTCACCGATGCCCGCACGCGCGCCGGCCGCCCTGGCCGCGCCCGCGCCCCCTGCCTGCGCCCGTGCCCCACCTCGTTCGGACACGCCCGCTCGGCTCCCTCCGCGTCCGCTCCGCCGGGCAGCCCTGCTGCTGCTGCCCCGCTGTGTGTGCCGTGCATCCGCGTTGTTCCGCCGCTGCATTGCCGTGCGGCCCCGCAACGACCCGCAGCACCACCGCGCGCGCACCACCCCGTGCGTCGCGCCTGGGCCGGCACCCCGCTGGCGCCCTGTGATGCGCCTCATGTCGGCGAGCCCGCCCCGGCTCCCCTGCAGTTGCTCCGACCACCGCCTCCGTTCACCGGCGTTGCTGCTCCTCGCCCGCGGCCCCTTGCTCGCCGGCCGGTGTGTACCCGACCCTACAGTGGCCGTTCCCGCGGCCCTGGGCATGCGCCCGTGTGGTCTGGGCAGCGCACACGCCCAGCGCCTGCTTACCCGTGCGCCCGTTAGGCCCCCTCGGCATATGACATGGGGGGCCCACCCTGAGAACGTTTTACAAAAAAAAGAGAATTAAAAAAATAATAATAAGTAAAAATAAATAAATAAATAGGTAATAATTAATTAAGTTAATCAATCATGTTTAATTAATCTAATTAACTAGTTAGTTTAATTAAATAGTAATTAGATTAGTTAAACCCTAATTAGAGTAAACAGAGTATGACATGCAGGACCCACACGTCAGATTGACCCAGTCAACTCCCAGTTGACTGCTGACGTCATGCTGACGTCAACGTGCACTGTTCTGGATAATGTTGGATTTAAATAATTAAATAAATCCTAAAAATGAATTAAATCTTTTAAAATTAATATAAAATAAAACGTAGCTTGGATGGAAATACTTTCTACATGAAAGTTGCTCAGAACGACGAGACGAATCCGGATACGCAGTTCGTTCGTCCGCCACACACCCCTAAGCTATCGAACTTGCAACTTTCTCCCTCCGGCTCCTCTGCCCGAAAACACGAAACACCGGGGATATTCTCCCGGATGTTTCCCCCCTTAACCGGTATCACCTACTACCGCGTTAGGACACACCGAACACCACGTATTGCCTTGTTATATTTTGTGATGCTTTGTTTGCTCTGTATTCATTATTTCTTCCCCCTCTTCTCTCCGGTAGACTACGAGACCGACGCTGCTGCTGACCAGTTCGACTACGGAGTTGACGACCCCTCTCTCTTGCCAGAGCAACCAGGCAAGCCCCTCCCCCTTGATCACCAGATATCGCCTACTCTTCTCTATACTGCTTGCATTAGAGTAGTGTAGCTTGTTACTGCTTTCCGTTAATCCTATCCTGATGCATAGCCTGTCCTTGCTACTACTGTTGTTACCATTACCTGCTATCCTACTGCTTAGTATAGGATGCTAGTGTTCCATCAATGGCCCTACACTCTTGTCCGTCTGCCATGCTATACTACTGGGCCGTGATCACCTCGAGAGGTGATCACGAGCATATGCTATATACTTTACACTGTTACATTACTGGTGGTACTGTTTGGAGATGGGGGCTGAAGGGGCAGGTGGCTCCATCCAGGTAGTGGTGGGCCTGAGTTCCCGACGGCCCCTGACTGTTACTTTGTGGCGGAGCGACAGGGCAGGTTGAGACCACCTAGGAGACAGGTGGGCCTGGCCTTGTTCGGCATTCGCGGATACTTAACACGCTTAACGAGATCTTGGTATTTGATCTGAGTCTGGCTACTGGCCTATACGCACTAACCATCTACGCGGGAGTAGTTATGGGTATCCCAACGTCGTGGTATCAGCCGAAGCACTTCAGACGTCAGCGACGGAGCGGCGCGCGCCGGATTGGAACGTAAGCCTGCTCTTGTATTAAGGGGGCTAGTTCTGCTTCCGGCCGCCCACGCAACGTGCAGGTGTGCTATGGGCGATGGGCCCAGACCCCTGTGCGCTTAGGTTTAGACCGGCGTGCTGGCCTCTCTGTTTTGCCTAGGTGGGGCTGCGACGTGTTGATCTTCCGCGGCCGGGCATGACCCAGGAAAGTGTGTCCGGCCAAATGGGATCAAGCGTGTTGGGTTATGTGGTGCACCCCTGCAGGGAAGTTAATCTATTCGAATAGCCGTGATCTTCGGTAACAGGACGACTTGGAGTTGTACCTTAACCTTATGACAACTAGAACCGGATACTTAATAAAACACACCCTTCCAAGTTCCACAGACAACCCGGTGATCGCTTTTCTACAGGGTGACGAGGAGAGGATCGCCGGGTAGGTTTATGCTATGCAATGCTACTTGGAGATGCTACTTGGAGGACGTCAATCTACTCTCTTCTACATGCTGCAAGACGGAGGCTGCCAGAAGCGTAGTCTTCGACAGGATTAGCTATCCCCCTCTTATTCTGGCATTCTGCAGTTCAGTCCACCGATATGGCCCTTTACACATATACCCATGCATATGTAGTGTAGCTCCTTGCTTGCGAGTACTTTGGATGAGTACTCACGGTTGCTTTCTCCCTCTTTTCCCCTTTCCCTTCTACCTGGTTGTCGCAACCAGATGCTGGAGCCCTGGAGCCAGACGCCACCGTCGACGATGATTCCTACTACACTGGAGGTGCCTACTACTACGTGCAGGCCGCTGACGACGACCAGGAGTAGTAAGGAGGATCCCAGGCAGGAGGCCTGCGCCTCTTTCGATCTGTATCCCAGTTTGTGCTAGCCTTCTTAAGGCAAACTTGTTTAACTTATGTCTGTACTCAGATATTGTTGCTTCCGCTGACTCGTCTATGATCGAGCACTTGTATTCGAGCCCTCGAGGCCCCTGGCTTGTATTATGATGCTTGTATGACTTATTTTATTTGTAGAGTTGTGTTGTGATATCTTCCCGTGAGTCCCTGATCTTGATCGTACACATTTGCGTGCATGATTAGTGTACGATTGAATCGGGGGCGTCACAGCTGTTCTGCCGGGGAAACTTACCTCTGGAAGGGGGAAATCGAAGCCATCATCATCACCAATGATCCTCTCATCAAGAGGGGGTCAATCTCCATCAACACCTTCACCAGCACCATCTCCTCTCCAAACCCTAGTTCATCTCTTGTATCCGATCTTTGTCTCAAAACCTCATATTGGTACCTGTGGGTTGCTAGTAGTGTTGACCACTCCTTGTAGTTGATACTAGTTGGTTTATTTGGTGGAAGATTATATGTTCAAATCCTTAATGATTATTAATACTCCTCTGATTATGAACATGACTATGCTTTGTGAGTAGTTATGTTTGTTCCTGAGGACATGGGAGAAGTCTTGTTATAAGTAATCAAGTGAATTTGGTATTCGTTTGATATTTTGATGAGATGTATGTTGTCTTTCCTCTGATGGTGTTATGTGAACGTCGACTACATGACACTTCACCATGATTTTGGCCTAGGGGAAGGCATTGGGAAGTAATAAGTAGATGATGGGTTGCTAGAGTGACAGAACCAAACCTGCGCGTGCGGGAGCGCCTGTTCCCGCCTTCTATGGCTGGCTGTGCTGTCATGGACACATCGCCGCCCTGTCATACCCTGAAATGTTGGCCAGGCCATCCCTTTGCTCCCCTGACATCCTATTCTTCTCTGGCGACGGCAGCCTACCCCGCACCAAAAGCAGTGAACCCTCGTACTCCCCATTCGCCTATGGCCATACTGTCACATGTTGCCCGACCCCTGTTCATTCTCGTCTAAGGCATCGCGGTCGTTCTCCGCCTTGGTGCACTCACAGCGGCGCCGCCGTCCGGCCTTGTGAACATAGTGAATCGGGAGAGGACTATAGTTGTGAGTATGATAGTATGGACCCACCAGGCCCACTCCCAAACACAAGCAAGCGCCTCTTTACTACTCAGATGCACCCCTCGTTTTTTACTCTAATAAACCATGCTGATATCTAGGACCCACATCATTGTCAACGTATAGTCAATTAAAGACAGAATTGCACAACTTTTTTTTAGAATTTTTCAGAGGAGCAGGCTATAAACTGGTTTGTGTGGTCTTTGTGGCCCGTCTAACAACATGACCAGCCAAGCAGTTTTTTCTTTAGGAAAATAGGTAGCCCACTATTTCTTTTTGAAGAATAACCAAGCTAGGCATATTTGCTTTCTCTGACTTACTGTGCAGCAAATCTTTCAAGACAGGAAGGGATGCATTCCGGCCTGGCCAGAGAGTATGGACAGTAAATCTTAAAAGTAATATGAAAGAGGTTGCAAATTCAAGAAAAAAATATAGCAAATGGGCAATTAGTTTCATTTTTTGTTTTGTTCTACATTGATATTTTATATTTCATTGGATTTTAACATAACATAGTACTACTTTATTTTTAAATTTGTTTTAGTATGGCTACTAATTTTGGATTAAAAATATTTTGTTCCCCAGCAAAAATGTGCGAATTTTTAAAATTTCGCATATTTTTAGTTCAAATTTTTAACCCTAGTACTAACCAAAAAATGGGCAGCAATTCTAAGAATGCAAAATGGGCTGCAATAAATTCCATATGAATTAGCAAATGGGATGTAAATTATAAAAATAATAGCCAATAGGTTGTACACGACACAGATTTCAAGGATGACTTGTTTACGCAAGGCTTTGTCACATTATAATCAACACATGATTCTAGCACAATTGACTGTTTGATGTCCATCCAACGGCCGGCGTGCTTCTTCAATCTCTGATCTTCCTGCTCCAGCCTCCTAAACTAGTGCCGGCGGGACTGTCTTCTTCCTCCTCTTGCGAATGGTTGTGATGCTGCGTAGGCTTCATCTGCCCACTATACTCCCTCCACTAGCCTGGCCATCCCTCTACCCACCCACACCTCCTGTTATTTTCTGGTGATGGCAGCCTAATGCCACCGAACCAGTCAACCGTCATACTCTCCTCAGCGTGGGCATCCGCTGCTGTGTCTTCGCCAGCTCCGGGTCGTTCCATTCCTAGGCCTCACCGTCGTCCACCACGTTGGTGCTTTAGGTGCGGCGTGCTCAACGTGGTCAACATTCAACAAATGATTGCCATCGGAATAGGGATGTACGTGGGGAGGCTGATAGTAGGGACCCCCATGGTCCATGGCCGCACGCAAGCAACCGCTTCCTTATTACGCGAAAAAATGATTCCTCTCACTAACATCTTGGGTGCACAGGTTCGGAGGCTGACCTGTGGGCCTAGTAAGTTGACACGTATGCAGGGGTTTGTCAACTTAGTCGACAAATGATTCTAGCAGCAGTGACCGTTGGATATTAATCAAACATTCATGTTGCTTCTTCAATCTATGATCTTCTTGCACCAGCCGCCCAAACCAGCATCGGAGGGACCGCCTGCTCCTACCTCTAGTGGCCGGTTGTGCTGTCGTGCAGGCCTCACCGCCCCACCCTACTCCCAGCGCTGGCCAGGCCATCCCTCTACTCACCCACAACCCCTGTTATTCTGCAGTGATGACGGCCTCATACTGCAGGCGAACCAGTCAACCCACGTACTACCATCTGCGTGTTGCCAGGCTCAGCATCGTTCCCTACCTCACCATCGTCCATCGCCTGGGTGCTGTCCGCGCGGCGTGGTCAACTCGGTCAATGAACGATAGCCATCAGAAGAGGACCGTACATGGAGAGGCTGGCAGCTGGGTCCACGGCCGCACGCAAGGAAGTGCCTCCTTATTACACACAAAATAATGATTCCTCTACCTGACAGGTCGGACCCATCGGAAGGGCCTTTGTATTTCACGAAAAAGTGTTCCCCTAACAGTTGGGCCCCACCGGCTTTACCTTCACACAGAAGGAAGTGCCTTCTTACCCCCTGACAGCTGGGACCCACCAGGCTGAAGTGAAGGTAGCGTTATCTGTCTGGTCGAGAACGTGTACGTACATAGCAGTCGATCGGTCTCTCTACAACGATGTATAGTGGCCGAGTATGGAGCGGCATGTGTTGAAGTAGAGGCACCGATGTAGCATGTCACGCAGTCCCATCTATATCGTGTACACATACGTACGGCCACACTACAAGATAGTAAATACGGCTACGCACCTACATACAGGCAAGGTCTCTAATGCGCATAACGACGGTGTCCTCTTCATCGGTAACCAACTGGCTGGGTTGGAACATAGTAAACAGCATCGCGTGTTCATCGGGATCCAACCGGCTTGGATGGGACAGCCGAAACAAGCTATGGCATACCGCAGAATGGAGGAAATGGCCTTCTGTTCAACGGTGTACGGTCGAAACAGGGTCCTGTTCATCGGGAAGGGTATGGCGTACCGTAGAACGGAGGAAACGGACTTGTGTTCGGGTGCCTACGGTCGAAATTGGGTGCTGTTGATCGGGAGGGGTGTGGCGTACTGCAAAACAGAGGAAATGGACATGTGTTGGAGGGCCTATGGTCGAAACGTGGTTTTGTTCATTGGGATGGGTGTGGCATACCGCAAAATGGGACTCCACAGGCTATTGTTCATCCACCATCTACTGCCTCGCTCCAGCCTCCACAGTCTACTATTCATCCACTGTCAACTTCCTCCAGCCTCCACCTGCTACTGTTCATCCACCATCGACTTCCTCCAGCCTCCACTAGCTACTGTTCATCAATGGGATCCTGTTTATCCAGCCTCCACTCGCTACTGTTCAACCAGTCCTCCACAGGGTCATGTTCATCCACCCTCCACCGGCTACTGTTCATGGAGCCTCCACGTGGTCCTATTCTTCAACCACCAACCGGCTTGGGTGTCTGTGGCAGCCTCCTCGATCAGGGTCATGTTCATCCAGCGGCAATGTCCTCTACACTACCACGGGGTCCAGTTCATCCAACCCCCATAGGGAACTGTTCATCCAACCCCCAACAACGGTCACTATTCATCAAGAGGTAGCAGGTTGGATTGGCTTCAATTAGCAGCAGTAGCAAAGGAATCGCTCGGGTTCAGTTAACAGCCAGGGATCGATCGCTCAGGTTTAATAATGTAGCTACTGCCATCGCTCGGGTTCAGTAAACGAACGCCTCACTCGGTTTTACGTAGAGCCCAACACCTTGCACCCACGCGCTTACGTGTATGAGAGAAATGCACAATCCCTCTGTGCATCGCTCAGCACCGACCAGACACCGTAACTGGGAACCGCCCGAAATTTACCTCTCCCTCACTTCTACCACAATTTTTTCCATCATGGACGGCCCAAAGAATGTCATGCAAGTGCATCTGCAGCCTGCCAAGATGAAAAGCCCATTTTCTATCATGATTTTTTTTCATAGAAGTAGAGCCCACCACATCTATGATGATGCCGAGTTTTTTTCACAATTATCGTCATAGAAGTGTCATAAGCATGACAGAAAAAAATCGTTCGGGACAAAATGTCATAGATGTGTCTTTTTTTGTAGTGATTCAGAGGTAGGTGGATGGGGCACACCGCCGCGAGGGGCAAAGGTGTGGTGAAGGGACCAATGACCTGGTAAAGGGACTTGGTGGAGAAGACGCTGAGAGCTCCAAACGCCAAGAGATGCGGTCGGTCGTAAGATTAACATCAGGCTCATGCAGAGCAATTCAGTCGAGCAGCTCATGCCATGCTTCAAGATCCAGAGGCCCAAGTGGCCTCCGGAAAGCGAGCTGCCCTAAGTCAATAAGGGTGTCCTCGACAAAAGTCCTAAGGTCAACCACGAAGGAGAATAGGTCAAGGAAGCGGGCGGCAAAGGGGATGTCCCCAGCCCACCGATCAAACCAAAACAAAATGGTTGCATCGGAGACCACCGAGATGGAGGTCCCAATGTGAAGAACCAGGAGCAGCTGGATGACGGACTGCCAGAATTGGGATACGCCAGACCGCTGATAGAAGGCTAGCAGTTGACCATGCATGTACTTGTTCCGCATGATGTCAAGCCATAGACCACCCTGCCCTTGTGCAATGTGCCAGAGCCATCGGGTTAGGAGGGCAATGTTCAGGCATTTGAAGCACATGATCCTGAGCCCACCTTGGTCTCGTGGTTTGCAGATGTCGGGCCAGCTGACCATGTGGTACTTCTGTTTATTATTGTCACCTGCCCAGAAGAGTCTAGCCTGGACTTTAGCATTTCATGGTACAAAGTCTCATGGAGGCTGTAGAAACTCATGAGGAACAGAAGTAGACTCGACAGAGAGGAGTTGATGAGAATCGTCTGGGCCACCTTAGACAGCTACATACCCTGCCAAGGCTCAATACGATGCTGGAGCTTGGCCACCGTCCGCCGTAGGTCGGCAACAGAGATCCGGGAATCACTAATGGGAATCCCCAGGTAGGTCATGGGAAGGACCTGAGACGACAGTTAAGCCGGTTGGTGATGCTCTGGCACTCGTCAGGGGAGGAGCCCATCACCATCACATCACTCTTGTCGTAGTTGATCTTGAGGCTGGACATTTGTTGGAAGCAGAGGAGTAGAAATTTTAGGTTGGAGATATCCGCATCAGAGCCTTCCACCATGATAATAGTCCCGTCAGCATACTGGAGGAGCAATATCCCACAACCACCAGCCAGATGAGGCGTGATCCCATGAATATGGCCAGCAGCTTTCACCTTGTCAAGGGTGAAGGCGAGGGCATCGACCACCATGTTAAACATGAAAGGGGAGAAGGGATCACCTTGCCTAACCCCACAGAGGGTGGGGAAGTAGGGGCCGATCTCCCCATTAATGTTAACAGCAGTCCGGCCACAAGAAACCATCTGCATCACACGGGTGACCCAATGATTGTCGAAACCTTTTCGGAGTAAAACTTCCCGAAGGAAGGACCAGCAAACCGTATAGGATTTATGAAAGTCAATCTTCAGGAAGGCTACCTTAAGGCGCTTCAAGCGGATCTCGTGAAGGACCTCATGAAAGACTAGGACCCCGTATTGGATATAGCGTCCTTGAATGAAGACCAATTGGTTGTTGTGGGTAATGCGATCAGCAAGCAAGGTCACCCTATTGGTGTACCTTTTTGCCAGTATACAGAAGATCACATTAATCACCATAATGGGGCGGAACTGACGGATGTCGGAAGCCCCGAGCACTTTGGGGATGAGCGAGATGATCCCGTAGTTAAGGTGGGCGAGGTCAATGGAGCCCATGTAGAACTCATCGAAGAGGGCCATGATCTCAGGTTTGATCACATTCCAGAAGGTCTGGAAACATTTGAGGCCGACGATGAGTTCATTCCCTTGATGGCCACCCAAATCTCATCCTCAAATAAGGGGGTCGTCAAGGCCGCGTTCTCATTAGGGGAGACCCAAAGATGCTCAGCCCAGAAATCGGGGGCTAGGGCAAGCCCTCCCCGAGGGGAGGCAGATAAGTGGACTTTATTGGCGATGCCCTGGAAATAAGTGGTGTTCGCGTCGCCCTTAAGGACCCATTTTTGGGTACCACGCACCCGCCAATAAGCCTCCTCATCAGCATAGATGACAAAGAGTTGATCGTCCAGATCATAGCGCAGAAGCCAATCCTCGGGAGGGAGGCCCGAGGAGTCAGTTTAGAGGTCGAAAGCCTATATGGAGACAAGGATGGTTTTTCCCGCTCACGGAGATCACAACCCAAGTTAGCACCCCAACCCTTCATGAACTGGCTAGCACGCTTGGCGCAGAACTTCTAGGAGTCCACAGCCGAGTGGGTCCGATGGGGATAGCACGGGCCTTCAACCAGCGATCGCGGACAGCGTCGACAAACCCAGCCTGGGAGAGCCAGAAGGTCTTGAAGCGGAACCGTGGGGGCGGGAGGACGCTCGTCCAGATAGGAAAAAATAAGCGGGACGTGATTGGAGCCAGTCCGGGTGATGGCACGGAGGGCAGCCAGGGGGCATCATAGCTGCCACTCAGGGGAAACAAAGACACAATCTAGGACCAATCGCTTCAGATCCGCTTGACGGTTGGTCCAGGTAAACCTGGCACCAACCCTATCTAACTCTCTTAGACCACGGTCAGCGATGCAGTCATTGAACATCTGCATGCGCGGAAATTTGACAAGGTTATTACTCTTGTCCTTGATGAAGCAGATAGGTTTGAAATCGCCGCCAACCACAAGGGAAGTTGGGCGGTCGAGACCTTATGGCGAAGCTCATCGAACAAGGACACCGAGCGCCGGTGGTCCGCAGGACCGTACACGATGATGATCTCCCATTCAAAGTTAAGGGTCTGCTCTAAGATCTCCATACTAACGAAGAACTCGACGCGGTCCATACTACTCACCTCAAAGGTGGCATCCTTGACACCTAGAAGGATGCCACCCGAATGGCCGGTGATCCCACTAGGAGCTAGTGCTAGGAAAACAGGTGGGGGCTTAAGAGCTCAAGCTTAGGCAGTGAAAATTCCGTACGCATGGTTTCCTGGATGGCCACAATGGCAATACGCTCATCACACATCTATTCCACGAGCTTGCGGCGTTGGCAATCTTGGCCGAAACCATGGATGTTGCAGAAAAGTGTCTGCATCAAGGCGCCATCGGGGGGCTTCTCGACCCCTAGACAAGAGAGGCACTTTTCACGCAAAGGCGCCAGTATGGGAGCGGGCGCAGGCACAGATCTCAACCACCCCATCAAGGGACGAACGACAACCGACAGGGTGGGAGGGGGATCAGCCGCCAGAGGCGGCGAGCCAAGTGGGAGCCTCTGCCAGTTTCCCATCTAGGATCTCTCGGGCGCGAATTGCCTCGATCTAGACTAAGGGGGACAACTCCCCCTGAAGTTAATCGCAGAGTCTGTCACCACCTTAACAAGCTGGCCCAGCGGAACCGACTCAAGAGCAGAGAAGGAGCAATTTGAAGAACTGGCAGGGGGGATGGGGTACCTATCTCGAGGTTCCGGGCTGCGGCCCGCAGCTCCTCCTGCTCGGGGATGGGCAGAGCTGGGCTATCAGCCGGACGAGAGGCGTCGACCCAGTCACTACAACGAGAGGTCTTCATTGGGGTCGAAGCTAGCCTGCCTCTCTTGGAGTACGAGGCCGACCGTGGCAGGTGAGGGGAAGAGGCCACCAAGGTGGTCACCCCCGAGGTCTCCATCACAAACATAGCTAGCAGGGAGGGTGTGGGTGCCGCAGACTCCAAACCAGCAGGGACGAGGGCAGAGGGGAGGGACACATGTGTGGGTGGGGAGGGAGTTGGGGGTCCCGGGTCAGAGGTGCCATCTAGAGGATGCACCCCCATGATATGTCTCCAACGTATCTATAATTTTTGCTTGTTCCATGCTATCATATTATCATTCTCGGATGTTTTACAATCATTTTATAGCAATTTTATATCATTTTTTGGGACTAACCTATTGACATAGTGCCCAGTGTCAGTTGTTGTTTTTTACTTGTTTTTTACTTCGTAGAAAATCATTACCAAACGGAGTCCAAATGGAGCGAAACTTTTTGGAGATTTTTTCTAGACCAGATGACACCTGTTGGGCCAGAAGTAACAAATGGGGGCTCCGAGGGGAGCACAACCAACCTGGGCGCGCCTGGGGGCCCAGGCGCGCCCTGCTGGGTTGTCCCCACCTCGGCCGCCTCCAGCACCGCCTCTATGCTCTATAAATACCCCAAAAATCCAAAAACCCTAGGGGAGTCGACAAAACACAATTCCACCCGCCGCAACTTCCAGAACCACCAGATCCAATCTAGACACCGTCACAGAGGGGTTCATCATCCTCATTGGTGCCTCTCGAATGATGCGTGAGTAGTTCATTGTAGACCTACGGGTCCGTAGTTAGTAGCTAGATGGCTTCCTCTCTCTCTTTTGATTCTCAATACAATGGTCTCTTGGAGATCTATTTGATGTAACTCTTTTTTGTTGTGTTTGTTGGGATCCTATGAACTTTGAGTTTATGATTAGATGTGTTTTATCCATGAAAGTTATTTGAGTCTTCTTTTGATCTCTTATATGCATGATTACTTATAGCCTCGTATTTCTTCTTTGAATCTTTGGTTTAGTTAGGCCAACTAGATCGATTTTTCTTCCCATGGGAAGAGGTGCTTTGTGATGGGTTCGGTTGTGCGGTGTTCTTTCCCAATGATAGAAGGGGCAGCAAGACACGTATTGATCGTTGCTATTAAGGATAACAAGATGGGGTCTATTCCTACATGAATAGATCTTGTCTACATCATGTCATCGTTCTTATTGCATTACTCCATTTTCCCATGAACTTAATACACTCGATGCATGCTGGATAGCGGCCGATGTGTGGAGTAATAGTAGTAGATGCAGGCAGGAGTCGGTGTACTAATCTTGGACGTGATGCCTATTTAATGATCATTGCCTGGATATCGTCATAATTATTTGAAGGTCTGTCAATTGTCCAACAGTAATTTGTTTACCGCCGTATGTTATTTTTCTCGAGAGAAGCCACTAGTGAAATCTACGTCCCGGGTCTATTCTTTATCATATTTGCTTTGAGATCTATTTTTATTTGATTTTGTTTTCAGATCTATTATTCTAAAACCCCAAAAATACCTTGCTGCATTTTTTCTTTCTTTAATTTTGTTATTGCGGGATCTGTTTATCCATAATCATACAAACCAATCTATCTTTTACCCGAGAGGGATTGACAACCCTCTTACGCGTCGTGTTGCAAGTATTTACTCTTTGTGTGGAGGTACTATTTACATTGTGTTGCTTGGTTCTCCTACTGGTTCGATAACCTTGGTTTCATAACTACGGTGAATACCTACCGAAGTTGTACTGCATCATCCCTTCCTCTTCGAGGAAAAAAATTACGTGGATCATAACCTTGGTTTCATAACCTTGGTTTTGCAACTAACTTGTCTTTCTACTGGCTGGATCATAACTACTGTGAGGATTTTGCACTGACATAGACTCGATGATGATAATCAATCCAATACACCATTGGTATTCTGAGCAGATATTAATGCCATAATGCAGTTGACTGGGTAGACCATCATGTTTAGGGGGAAAATAATGTAACACCGGGGCCAAAAATAAAGAAGCAAAAGAAAACTCAACTAAACAAAAGCACACAGCAACAATCAATTCACACACAATCAAAGTCACATATTACTGCTAGTTACACAATATGCATGCCTACTTAAGCACACAAATCTCACGGGATCTCCGGTTCTACGATCTAGCATGCTGTGACGATGTGCACGAGGACGAATAAATGTGTGGGAGAATTGGTGTAAACATCTCTACACCAAGTGCTAGCTTAGCCAGGTGGCAACCTAAACGAGCTCATAGGTGAGGAGGCACTCGGTAATCATGTAGTGGGACACGAAGGTTGCAACCACATTATTATCAAGCGGACGGAAAAAGATCCATACTTGTCCAAGAAATAGGATAGCAGGGAAAAACTAAGGCTACTGACATTGCCCTTTCTTGATAACTAAAATCATTAAGGGTTTCCCACACGACATAATAAAAGAACGATCTAGGATAGAAACATGTCCATCACCGAAATGATAGACGGGACTGAAAGAAAGACATTGGCGCGATGCCTGAGCACCATTTTTGCAAACAGTGTTGGGATCACTTGGCATCACTCTGCTGGGATAGAAATGACACCAAACACCAAAAGAAAAAGGAACTGGAGAAATGCAAAGGTTGAGCTATAGTGGATCCGAACCGATGCCGGCTACACTCACCAGATAAACCGTTATCACAAATACTAAGGCTATATGCATGCTATTCAACAAACAAATGCAACACCAAATGCAATCATCAAGCCAGACTCTATACTACCGATTTCTACCAGTTTCTACCGCTCACGCTGACTAGGGCGTCCTACAACCAGACCTGCTCTAATACCAAGCCTGTGGCACCCCGACTCAGAGAAACCGGAACGCCCCATATTCCAGCCTAGAGATCGAGGAGAAGTCTCTGGAATACGTCACAGCTTGACATAGAACAAATCAGCTCTTATTACAATAATAATAATACACGGGTCTGATGTTACAAAGAATCACATCAGCATGGCGAAACTACGCCTGTGATACTACACTTGCTCTATGGTAGTAGCGGAACAACTCGAAGCAGCGGAAATCTTCTAGCAGCGGAACAACGACGAAGGTGGTGAACTCCACTCCGCAGGGACTCTGACTGGGACACAATCTAGCTCGCACGAACGGAAACCACGACAAGCAATCAAGCAATCACGGCATCACCTGCAATCTGGCACGACATGCCAGGTCAGTACATTGAATGTACTTGCAAGCTCACAACAACCAAAAACATCAAGGCAAGACAACAACATAGCATTAAGCAGGTTAATTAAATTAAGAGCTACCATGATACAACAGCAACTACTAAGCATGATATGAAACTACTATAATACTGATAAATCACCATCTCAGATCTCCATAACCATATCTCTCTTGGCTAACCGGACAAGCAATATACCATCTCGATCACCTCGTGATCAAAACCAAAACAGGGATCATTCATGGATCACAAACGGACCAACCTCATGGTCTGGAATCGGGATACCTTGTAACCGAACGGTGATTTTTCCGGCAATCACTACCATGACCAACACTTGGTCCCCAACATCATCATCAACATCCTGCCAATCTGTACTGCTCAAAATATCAACATATAAATCACCTATAAGTCATTCCGTCATGTGAGTGTTGATCGAACGGTGTGACCTAGTACGAACCCATGCCCATGACCGAGGACGCGGCTATCGGTAGTTTAAACAAACACACTCTGCAGAGGTAGCACACTTTACCCACACCACGGAACCCATGGCCACGCACTCCCTTTCGGGTGGACCAACGATGTTCCGACAAAACCAATCTACTGCCATGACACTCTCCCGGCCACTCCGACTCACTCCCCACTCGGCTAGTCCTGGGTGGCCCCGTGTCTACCAAAGACACCAACAGCCACCGTCGTGGCCAAAACAATAAACCGTCCCAAACATGGACATGTGCACATAACAACAACAACAGGCACACAAGGCTTATGTCCGCCTACCTGATCAGGGTAGCGCGCGCCCATAACCTTCCCTCGTTGGAGGCACCGACGAGAAACGCGACAATAGCATCGCAATAGGGCCTTCCCATAAAGGCAAATGTGGTTGCATTGGAGAAAGCCCGGTTCGGTGGCACCTGACCAACTTAATGACGGAATTTATCCCCAAAATACAACTGTGATAACTGATACTCCGATATCAACTATCAAACTATAATCCAAGTCATAGCAATATCCAGCAAATAATCCAAGCATAATATCATCATACCAAAATACTCTGAGGATAGCATAACACTACTATCTTGATGAATCCGAAAACAATAATACCACTACTCCAATAACAAGAATAAAGCTATCCAGCTAAGATCCACATGTAAACACAATATCCGAAAATAATACTCCAAGCAACAGAACATCAACTAGCATCATTAAAATAATCATACTAACCACTAATAATCCAAAGGGAGCATGACATCCAAAGTAATACTCCAAAATATACTAACCGATATCATCATGAAACAACCATAATATCAACCACTAATACTCCAATGGCAACCTGATTACTCATCAACTGCAAACATAACTCCTAGTAATCCAAACAATAGCATGGCAACAGCAAGATCAAAATAATACTCCGAGAAATTGCCATGCACAGAGTCATGTAGCTAAAGCAATATTTTAAACAAGTTAAAATAGATTAAACCATGTCACTGCATTACAGTGATGCAAATGGAGGGTGTGGCTTGCCTGGTGTGGAAGAAATCACCGGGAGAAAGTGCGAGAAGCTCGCAAAAAGCATCGCCGGAAATCGTTATCTCTCGGAGGGGGCTGAATAAGGGCAATGGAATAATGGTCATTTTCAGAATGTCAAAACATGGTGAAAGGGTGACCAACAGAACAGGCTCGATGAAAGGAAGAAGTGGGCTTTGGATTCACCTCTTTTGGAGTTACGGTTGAAAAGTTATGAGGTGTAGAAGATCAGGGACTTTTTTGCAAAAACAATATTCACAGATGGGTCCTTGAGTAGATAAGGCAGAGGCGCAAAATTAGAAATACGCTTTCAGCAGATGAAAATGTAAAACGGAAATACGTTTCCACTTATCTGACGTGGCGGGGGCGGTTCAACGCGTGTGGCTGCCAGGTGGGGTCGGGGCTGGGTGGGTCCCACGGGGCGGGGCCCGTCACTTATCCACGTGGGCACCGGGGTCAACGCCTTGTTAGGCTGACCGGAGGGGTCGAGGCGACGTGAGGCCCGCTTGGCCTGGCTCGGTCGTCTTCTTCCCCCGCTCCCCCAACCAGAAGCAGAGGCGAGGCAGGGGAGGAGCGAACGACATCGGGCTTAGCCAGCTCCGGCCGTCTCCGGCGAGGGCGAAGCCACTGGTGGTTTCGGGAGGAGGTGCTGCTCCCGCCTGGAGCAGCAACGGGCGCCGGGGAAGAGCATGGCCGTGGCACCACGCAGAGGCAGAGGGCGAGGGCGGCGACCAACTTGGGGAAGACGCGGCCTCGAGGGCTCTGGCGATGAGGGGATGCGCAGGGGAGACGCTCCGGAGTGGAGGGGTTCTACTGGTGGTGGAAGAAAGGAAGGGGAGTGCACGACTTGCCAATTTAGGCCGAGGCCGACGGCGGGCACGGCGGCCATGGGGGTTGAGGAGAGGCTCTCGAGCTCGGGTGAAAGGCTGGGGAGGTCTAGAAGAGGGTGGCGAGGTTGCTGGGTGTGCTCGAAAGTCTCGGGGGAGGCCTATATATAGGCGGGCAAGGGGAGGGGCTCGGGTGCCGCCGGGCACGTCCGGCCGAGGCTCTGGCGACGACCAACGAGCATGGGGGGCACGGGGAAGGCGATGAGCGAGAGAGTGTTCCATCCGCAGAGGTCACGGAGTCGAGGGGAGCAGAGAAAGAGGCAGAGGTGAGCTTGAAGCCAAACAAAACACTGTGCCCCCATAGGCGTTCGGCGACGAGCGTCGGTTAGCGTCGATGAGGAAACGGACAAAGGGGGAGTGAGGTTAGGGCGACGCGGTAGATCACGGGGAGGCCACTAGACAAGGTTGGGGTCGAGACAAGGAGAGCATGGACGAGCACAGCGCCGAGGTCGCACTTGAGCATGTTTAATGCTCGCCAGGGCAATGGTCACCGCTTGAGCTGGCGAGGAGAAGACGCCAAGCATTGGCAAATGTTGTCTAGTGGTGTCCTCCCTGGGTAGGTTGTAACTGCGGTGGTATATCGATTAAAACTGCTCCGATTAAATGGTAATCAACTTCTGAAGTTTACTGCAGTAAACTTGAATGAGAACTGCTGATCAACAGGAAAGGAACTGGAGCCAGAGAGTTTGTCTGCAAGGTTTAGGGTAAGAAGGACTTTCATCCTGGTAACTTTGAGAAGATTAGGACCAAAGTTTAATATGGTTGCTTTGCAACTGCCAAAATGGTCCAGAAATGAGATTTGGATGATGCACTCACAAGGAGAAGCAACTTGGGCTAAGATTGGGCAAAGCTTGATTATTTGGACATTTGAAGATGCTGTAAAAAGCTCATACCAAATGGACAAGCCAAAATGGCACTTGCTTCACAAACAACATTTCTGTCCAGAAACTTGGAATAATTTTGGTGATCACATGGCTCAACTAAATGATGCCAAATGGGATGGAGAGATGTTTTATGGGTATAAGAATGATCTGGTAATTTATCAGGATTTTGGAAGCAATATAAAATGCACTTGCTTCACTACCTGAAAATATTGCCAGAATCAATGATTTGCTCCTGTTCTCACATATATGATTGGATGGTGCTGCAAATGGGTGGATGGGGTTAAGATGAGCACATTAAAGAGTGTGCAAAAGTTCAACTCATTTGGATACTCCTAGCTAGTACTTCCTTCACAAAGCCTTCTGTTTGACAGAAATTTTGAAAATTCACCGAGGAAGATTGCCTAGGCAAATAAATTTGAACTTTTGCATGGGGCAATTATTTGGACATATAAGCATTCCCAAAAATCTTGGGAGCCACTAGGAAAATATAAATGACACTTCCTTCACAAAGTGCCATTCAGGGCAGAATAGAAAAAGGAATATTGGGGGATTATCTTTGAACTGGCCAAGGCAATGTTTGGACATATTTGAGCTCTATATGACCCAAAGGAATTATGAGAATTATTTTGGGATTTTTGGATGGACATAAATATAGGTTACTTCACAACCTAGGGCAGATATGGTTATTCCTTTAATGAAAAAGGAATTTTCCCTAGAAAAAGATTTTAGGGTTTGGTCAAGGAGTGAAGTGACATGATATTGGCAAGATTTTGAGAATGAAGAGCCACTTGGGAGGGGGAATGAGGATGATTTCCTAGGTGGCAAGGCCACAGAACCACTCCAAAAAGAAAAACAGAGCAAAAACTAAATAAATCAAAAGACAAAGATACGGGCCAAAATCCAGGCTGTTACATTTGACCAACAAGGATGGTTCTTTTTTGGTTTGTGTTACGTATATGCACGGTAGGAGTATGTACATGTCAAAGAGGGGGCAACATGAATACTCTATATATATGCGTGTCATAAGCTCGCTCCATGTGGGGACTTTCCGGTTCCCGAGGCAGGTGCCACATCAAAGTTGTACATTATATTGGTATTCAAACATCAGGCAATACCATGCAGTCGATGGTTTCCCTATAGGAACTCACTTGCGTGTGGCGCTTCCATCCATGGGCATGCGATGTTGTCCTCCATCACTTTGACCCAATGAGAGAGAGGTTAATTTGACCATCAAGGAATGATTCTTTTTTGGTTTGTGATATACAATAGAAGTCTACATATATACCACGCGTCGAGTGGGGCGTACATATAGCACATACCATGCATCATGAACCTAACGCTCTTTGTGGGGACTTTTTGGTTTCCTATATATGTGGTGCCACATCAAAGTTGTTCACTGCGTTTTCAAACATCACTCAAACACCTCTTTGGGCCACATGCAGACGGTGGTATGTAGTCCTATATAGGATGATCACTCGCATGCGACGTACGCTTCTCTTCTGTGTTGGGCCCGCGAGTTCATCGTGCATCACTTTGACCCAGCGAGAGAGAGGTATGTTTGATGAACAAGGAGGATCGATTCTTTTAGGGCTGTGTTACTAGGTGTATAGTATGTGTCGAAGGGGGGTGACCAGCATATATAGCCGGTCTATTATGCTAATATTACCAGAATAGTTATTCTGAAAACACTTCCGCACTGCATGCTCAACGCGAGGGCACTGGATCCCTATCAAACGAGCACTGCAATGTCACCAGAAAAAACTGCATGCATTTTTTTGGCATTGTTTTCGCTCCAGTATCTAAACCATTTGTCGGAACGAGGCGTATAATACCCTATTAGATAGCTATGGAAAATGTGCAGCCTCGTCATGTTGACCACTTTCCAAGATTCCTCGCAGTTTAAGAGCAGTTTCAAAAATAGTGCGCACATGACGGAATCTAGCGAGCGTATTTTCGTGATTTTTTCTAAACCGCACATCAGAATGAAGAAAACAATACAGTGTTTGAAATATATCGTCAAGGAAAATCTTTTTCATACCTATCATTTTCTATAATTTGTTGCGGTTTAAGAGGAGTTTCAAATTTACTAAATCACAGAATTCTATTTTTCAAATTTTTGGTACTGTTTTTGCTCCAGTTTTTTAACCGTTTGCCGGAATAGGGCGTGCAATATATCATTGAAAATCTATGGACGAGTCGCAACTTTCATATGTTGAAATATTTTTGAGATTCCTTATGGTTTTAATTTAATTTTGAAAATCATGCGGCTGACAGTGAGAGGCAGCGGCCGTTTTTCGCGAAATTTTTACAAACCATTGGTCGAAATGATTCAAATTATTCGTTGTTGGAAAGATATCAATGAGGCGCAACTTTTTCATGTAAAACACTCTCTCTGATTCCTTACGGTTCAAGAGCAATTTTAATTTTAACATAATGTGGACACTGTTTTTTCGAGACACCAAAATCTTCGTCTGTACTGCATGAGACAGAAAACCGCACTACTTCAAGCAGAAAACCGCACTGCATTAGACAGTCAAGCGAACTTCATGATTTGTTTTGTCGAACGTGATTTTCTCAGACGAGCTTTTTGTTGTCTTTTTTTCAACTTTCTTTTATGAACGAGAGTGGACCACAAAGACAAGGGCAAGTGAACCGCGACATATACCGAAGTGAGCAGCATTACCATCTTGTTGTTTCGCTAAATATATTTTTTGCATTTTTCACGTTGGGGGCAAATGAACAACATCACTCTCAAAAGTGAACCACATCCAAGGACCAAACGCACTGCAAAATGAACAACATGCATTTTTTGTTTTCTTTTTAATTTTAGATATTCTTCCGCACTGTGAGGATGAGGCGAGTGAACCCCATGGACAAGGCGAGTGAACCACATTGTTTTTTTCTGCTTGGTTTCTTTTTTTGTTTTTTATCCACCACCGTCTATACCCTGAAATTTAACTTGTGTTGTGGTTTCACATGGGCACCCCTCAATTTGTTTAGGCGCATGCGGACTACATGATCAAGGTTAGTGTACTACATGATCAAGGTTAGTGTACTGCATCATGTGTTTCCTCGTTTTCTAAAGAAAAGAAGTGAATTTGCATCCAAGTCAACCATAATATTTTTTTAAAAGTTAATTGAGGGAAACAGAGGAAAATGAACAGTAGCACATGGCAGAATGAACAGCTAGGGTGCTCCAAGTGAACCGCATGTCCACACCCATGGGACTGTACGCACAACATGCCCAAAACCTTGCATTAGTAATCACCGGACTGCACTAGGAAATCTTCTAGGCTGAATACACCAAAACTGACAGCAAAAATCCAAAAGCATTTTTTCTGAATTGCAAAGCGCCGCCTATTTCTCTTCCATGGGGTGTTGGTGCCGTCGTCGACTCCCCTTGCACGCATCCAGGGTATGCGCCGGAAGACTGCACTGCATCTCCACTCACCGCACACTGCAATGCACACTGCATTGCACGCTTCTTCATCGACACTCGGGGAGGAGAGGGGTGTGGGCGTCGGTGTTGGAGCCCGTCGCCGGTGAAGTGGAGGTCGCCACATGATCCATGGACGAGGATGAGGGGATCCGGCCGGATCACGTGGGTACAGGCGCGGGGGATCCGACGATTGCCGGCGTCCACGGCCACTAGAGGCACTTGCGAGCAGGAGTCCCGGGCCGTGCTTGTAGGAGGCCATCGGGGCGCAAGGTTCGACGACCGAAGATGCGCGGAGAGGCGCCGATGCGGGGCAGCCTCCTTGATCCCGGCGACCTGAGGGTCGTGAGGCACCATGGATGAATGCATCAGGGCCATCGGCAAGGGAGCATGTGGGGGTCAACCGCGGCTGCTACCCGATCCCCTCTGCTTATGGCGCGGTAGGGCTAGCTTCGCTCAGATCTGTCGTCAGGGCAAGGGAGCGGGGGGAGGGAATTGGTTTCCAGGGGCCAGATCAGTGTGCGGGAGGAAGGTAGCGGCGGGGGTGAGGCTTGGCCGGTTGAGTGGGGCACCTCGGCGGCGCTCGTTGCGGCCCAACCTAGGGAGGGAGGAAGGTGGTTAGGGGCGGCGGGGCTGGATCCAGCCGGATT
>NC_041393.1:376027838-376028479 GCF_002162155.2 Triticum dicoccoides
GGTGCCGCGGGGGTGGGAGGTAGCTCGCGCACTGGAGGGGTGGGGGCGATGGCGCACCGCAGGAGTGGGGACCTGTGGGGCGCCAGAGGGGTGGGGTTGGTGGGGCGCCAGAGGTGTTCGTGGTGGGGAAGAAGGTGGGAAACGAGGGGGGGGTTGCTACAGGGTAGATAGTGGGATGTAGGGGTTGGCCTAATGAAGTTTTCTCATGTTAATATGCGGTCCCAGTCAGGTGGATTGAGAAGCACGGAGGTGTTAGCAGAATAAGAAATTTGTGTGCATAATAAGACTCTTAAGGGTGTTAGCAGAATAGACCCACCCTATATATATATATACTAGGTGTCACATGAACCTCACTCTATGTGGAGACTTTGCGGTTTTTGAGGCAAATGTCACATCAAAGTTGTGCATTAGGTATTCAAAACATCACAACCACACACCTCTCCATATATATGTTCTTGCACACATGCAAGCGCAATGGTGGTTGTCCTATATGTGGCACTCACTCATATGGTTTTCAGCGATGCTTCCATCTGTCGGCCCGCTTGGTCCATCACTTTCACCGACAACGAGAGAGGTTAACTAATTTGACTTAGGAGGGGATTAAATTTTTGTTTGTCTCTTGATATAGATCATGATGTGAG
>NC_041393.1:376028754-376052909 GCF_002162155.2 Triticum dicoccoides
TAGTTCAAAGGGGGGGGGGGGTGAGCACATGACACGTCATGAACGACCTCTTGTTCTGTGTGGGGACCTCTGTGGGTTTCAACGCATGCACCACATCAACGTTGTACATTGGGTCAGGTACTCAACACATATGCATGCATCACACGCCTCCATAAATACGTTCGGGACTAACGCATGCAATGGTTGTATTTGGACACACTCTCACTCGCTTGGTTATGGGTGGCAAGCCTATATATATTCGTGGGCCCGCGTGGACGTCCATCATTTCAAACAATGACGATAAAGGTTACCAGGGTGGATTCTTCTTCTTTGCTTCGAGTTACCATATAGTAGGTTGACCAATCCAAGCCTAATTAAGTTTGAGCGCATGCTACGCATCGTGAACCCTCGCTGTGGGGATTTTACGGCTCCAAAGCATGGCGCCACATCAAATTTGCACGCCAGATATTTAAACACCACACACACCACTTCCATATACATACTTGGGCCACATGCACAGAGTGGGTTTGTCGTCATATAGTACTCCCTCGCAAGTCTATCGGCGACAAGCTAGCCCATTTTGTGGGCCATGTGGACGCCCATCACTTTGACCAACAACGAGCACGAGAGGTTATACGACCAAGTTGGATTCTGCTTGATCTGTGTTAAAGTACGTCTTGGTGAGATGCCCTCCCCTCGACGTGTGTGTGGCAGAAGGCTACTTCGCAAGACCTATATATAGGCTTTTGTGCAACAGGTGCCACATCAAAGTTGTGCATTGGGTATTCGAACATCAAACCACCCTTTTCATACATATATTTAGTCCACATGCAAGTGTGTTCGTGTTCTAATCCTCTCCTACGTTATTTTTTGCCAAACTTATAAACAGCACACGAGTTGGATGTAGAAACCGTCTGCGATTGGGTACGCAATAGACATGGTTCGGTTAGACTACTCGTGTGCCACACCTGTGTCCTGCAGTCACTCTCATCAGCACAATAGATTAGGCTCCATGAGGCTTGCCTCCCGATCTCAAAATTTTTTGCCGCCTGGAAGGTTTTTAATGTTTGATAGCACACGATTTGTATGTGCGGACCGTGTGCGATGTCTGTTACTCCCGCTCTGCTTCAATCCCTTGAATCAAATTTTCGGTAGCCCCGGTATTTTACTCCCGCCTCTGCATCCCTCGCAATCTCAAAAGTATCTTCTCGCCCTTGATTCAAATTTTCAGTAGCCCCGCCTTGTTACTCTCGCCTCTGCATCCCTCGCAATCTCGAAAATATTTGCTCACCCTTGATTCAAATTTTCAGTTGCCCTAGCATTTTACTCCTGCCTCTGCATCCCTCGCAATCTCAAAAATATCTACTTGCCCTTGATCCAAATTTTTAGTAGCCCAGCATTTTACTCCTGCCTAGTAAAATATTCAGTTGCCGCAATATTTCCTCAAACACCACCTTTCCCCCCTCCACACACACCACACACTCCCCAAAACCTCCACTCACACAGACACACACCACCCCTCCCTCGCTCGAAACCATTGGTAGGTCGCCGCCATCGCCACTGACGCCGCCTCCATCCTCCACCTTTGCATGTGTATCCGGGAGCTCGAGGAGCCAATGGCCAAAAGGAGGTTTATCATGGCCTCTTCACCCGACGCTGGTGAGGTGGCCGCCGAGGTGTCCCCGTCGTCCTCTGCGGGCCCTTCATCAATCCATCATCGCCGGTCGCCCGATCCGACCACCGCCACGCCCCTACGCCGGTTTGAGGACTTCCCCGTCCTCCCTCAGGCCTGGTCGCCAACGAGATCCTACCTCAGGGTCCGTCAGCGGCGGTAGGGGATGTGGGTCGCCGACATTATGGATCGGGAGACCCACACCCGCAGGTGGCTCGGTAGCTTCCAACGGTCAAGCTCGCCGCCATGGAGTACAACCGCTGGCAGGTTTGCTACTACGGCACGGCGGCTAGGCTCAATTTCCCCTTCGGCACACATCCAGTCGACCTTGTTCTGCCGGAGTTAGGGGTGGTGAGCTCGGCTGTGGCGCAGGTGGACCACGAGGCGTGGGAGCGCCTCGAGGCCCAGGCCGCCGATGAGGTCTACATGCAAGAGCTTCGCCGACAGCACCCGGAGCTCATGGAGGCGGAGCGGGTGATCTTTGTCGGTGTGGAGGGTAGCGAGGTTATCGTTCTCTCCTTCAATGATGAGGTCGAAGGAGGTGAGGATGGCGGCGTGGAGGACATCAAGGTGGGCGGCGAGGACGAGGAGATCGACGTCGACGAGTGGAGTATTGTCTTCCCCAATGACCCCGAAGACGACACCGGCCCGGACCCGGCTCGCGGCACGCTATACCCGAGAAGGAAGCATTGGCTCGACCTCCACTTCGACCGAAAGTAGTTTAGCTTAGTTTAAATTTATGTTTTATGTTCGGTTATGCAAAACTATCTATGTTTATGTTTGAATGGATGCTACTTTCGACTGAACCTGCTTTGAACTTGATCAAATTGAAGTTTACAACGTTTAGTTTAGGGGATCGACTAGAAATGGCCAAAAATGGTTGGGGTATATATATATCAACTAATGGTTTTAGTCCGTTAACTTTTCAAGGATCGGCTAGAGATGGCCTTATGCCTTGTTTACTTCAGTTCTTCACAATGCGATGCTCTATATGTGCAACTATTTGCCGTGCAGTTCAATTTCATCAATAACTGTTTCAACAATACCACTATGAATTACAATTATTTGGTTGCTGTTAAGGATGTTGCAGTTAACATGCCTTCCTTTTTTAACAACAACTAGTTTACTTTAGACCTGAACAATACAAATTTGAATGACTACTGGCTTGTTTATAAATGTTATGCCTGATGCATTCAACACACCTTTCCACTTCTTGTTTTGCTTAACTAGCATGCTTAAACCTGCACACCGAAGCTATCATTTGTAGATTATGTTGTCTACCATGGATATATTTGGTTGATGTTTAGCCTTTTGTGCTTAACATGCCTCTATATGTACTCATACAGGACAATATTGAGAACTGTGTCGTTTTCCATCGAGGTTAGTTTCATTGCTTTGCTTATATGTACTCATTGTTCAGGATATAGGTAGCTGGTACCATATAGCCCGGGGGCTGATAACGAATTAATCATTGAATCGGACATTTCACTGAATATATCTGTAACCCATTTATCAGTAGGTTAACTAGGGTCATATTTAATATATTTGAGGCTACATAGCAACATACATTGTACTGAATGACTCAATATGCAATCCCAGGCTACATAGCAACAAGGAAGAGTGTTACCTTAATGTTCTGATGATGTCTAGATATTAATTTGGTGCTTTTAGGTACAAATGTCATTGCCAAAACTCCACACTTCGACCCTTTCCATGTATGGGGCAATGAGATATTCATGAACCAGCATCAAGTGAGGAAACTGATAAAGATTGTTATTAAAATGGGTCAAAATATGTCAATTGAACTATTTGTTTACACTTTATGCAAGACAACAGTGAACTGCAGGATGGTACATAAGAACTATCTAGCCTTCTTTTTACTGCCTGTAATGAGTTGTGTTAGAAGAAAATGTCTAAATCTTTTTCCTTTGCGGTGGATCCTGAAGCAATTTACTCAAGATTATGTCTCAAACTACATGTTTGGCAGGCGGCCATCACAAGGGGTTGGACTAGAGTCGTGCATGCCTTCTGCATTGAGGAGAGCACAATAGGGCCATTCCGCTTCACCTTGTTCAGCAACCAGAACATTTGTCGCCTCTTTCTTTACCATCTGTAATAGTACAAGTATAGAACTTTGGTTCATCATTCTTTATTTGGTGCTTATGTAATTCTTGAACATATGTACTTGTGAATCGAATAATGCATTGGTTGTTTGAACCTGATGGATATGAATAAAGTTATAGCCTACTTTCAAGTTCAAATTAGGTACAATTTTAAATAGCAGTAATTAAACTAAGGTGAAATTACGGTCTGCAGGTCATTACGGCGCACACGGTCTGTAAAGCACAGCGTGTGCGATATACATCATAATTCAACATGGTTCACGGAGAGGAAACGTGTGTAACAATGCACACAACTGCCGTTTGCAAAGTGTGTGTGATGTCGATCACTATCACAAACGGTGCAGGAAAACTAAATGTGTGTGATTGTCTACCTATCGTACACGGTTTACAATCATGAACTGTTGTGATGTGCCAGGCATCGTAAATGTACAGCCAGTTTGGCACGTGCCTAGAAAACTCCCGTGCCTAGAATGTGCCTGGTTTTAGGTAAAACCACATAACTCCGACTGTGATGGCAATGCAAGCAGAAACGAGTATCAAGGATGAAGAGTTTGGGATATTCGAGATACCAGAAATGGTTTTATAGGGACAAATGTATGCATCAAGGCTCCCTATCCCCGACAGTTTCTGGGTCGTCTGGGAAGCCCTCCCCCTATCACAGTCACTCACTAGGCGACAGTTCAGAACACCGTCGCGGAAACGGGTTAAAAACCATTTGTATAGCACCTCGTTGTACCAGTGACAAGGGCTTCATTTACGCTGTGGACTCCTTCTATGGCTGGATGTATGTTACTTTCCTATGATATCATGATGGCTTGCTTATATTACTTTCAACATTTACTGAAAAATATTCATGCTCGTAACATGTTGTTCTTAAGATTGACTATAGTACGAGTCCTTTTTTATTTGACTCCAACTTGATATGATGTTGTAGGCCGCCTGGTGTCCCTACCCTTCCTAATCCCAGAACCTTTCAAAGAAAAGCGGCATGCCAGTTGCAGGTGGTTCCTGGCTCGATCAGACGACCGCAAATGATTGATGATCGTTCGCACGTACTGGACATATTGTTTCACGGAATACAATCACAACCACTGCAAGGTCTTTGAGCAGGATCCCAGCTTCTCTGGGCCTTCAGGAGTTTTTGACTGGAGGTTGGTAAGTAGCCTTGGTACATGCCTATGTTTCTTGGACTGAATTATCCGATTAACCAGGAGATAACCGACGGCAAGGATCATAATGGCAGCGCGGTTTCGTTCATCAGGCAAAACTATGTGTACACAGCGTATGATACGTCCATTTTGCATCATGCTTTTATATTGATATTTATTGCATTATGGGTTGTTATTACACATTATGGTTCAATACTTATGCCTTTTCTCTCTTGTTTTACAAGGTTTACATGAAGACGGAGAATGTCGGCAGCTGGAATTCTGGGCTGGAAAAGGAGCAAATCTGATAGACCTATTCTGCATAGCTCCAAAAGTCCTGAAAATTTACGGAGAATTATTTTGGAATATAAAAAAATATTGGGTGCAGATAGTACCAGAGGGGACTCACCAGGCAGCCACAAGGGTGGGGGCACGCCCTACCACCCCGGGTGCGCCCCCTGGCTTGTGGGCCTCCTGGCAGGCCTCCGGTGCCAATCTTCTCCTATATGATGTGTTTTGACCTGGAAAAATTCAGGAGAGAGCTTTCGGGACGAAGCACCGCCGTCTCGAGGCAGAACTTGGGCAGAACCAATCTAGGGGGTCCAGCAAAGCTGTTCTGCCAAGGAAACTTCCCTTCGGGTGGGGGAAATAGAAGCCATCGTCATCACCAATGATTCTCTCATCAAGAGGGGGTCAATCTCCATCAACACCTTCACCAGCACCATCTCCTCTCCAAACCCTAGTTCATCTCTTGTATCCGATCTTTGTCTCAAAACCTCATATTGGTACCTGTGGGTTGCTAGTAGTGTTGATTACTCCTTGTAGTTGATACTAGTTGATTTATTTGGTGGAAGATTACATGTTCAAATCCTTAATGATAATTAATACTCCTCTGATTATGAACATGACTATGCTTTGTGAGTAGTTACATTTGTTCCTGAGGACATGGGAGAAGTCTTGTTATAAGTAATCATGTGAATTTGGTATTCGTTTGATATTTTGATGAGATGTATGTTGTCTTTCCTCTAATGGTTCTATGTGAACGCCGACTACATGACATTTCACCATGATTTGGGCCAAGGGGAAGGCATTGGGAAGTAATAAGTAGATGATGGGTTGCTAGAGTGACAGAACGAAACCTGCGCGAGTGGGAGCGCCTGTTCCCGCCTTCTACGGCTGGTTGCGCTGTCATGCACGCATCACCGCCCTGTCATACCCTGAAATGTTCGCCAGGCCATCCCTTTGATCCCCCCGACATCGTATTCTTCTCTGGCGATGGCAGCCCACCCCGCACCAAAACTAGTGAACCCTCGTACTCCCCTTCGCCTACGGCCATACTGCCACATGTTCCTCGACCTCTGTTCATTCCCGTCTAAGGCCTCGCAGTCGTTCTCCGCCTTGGTGCGCTCACAGCGGTGCTGCTGTCTGGCCTTGTGAACACAATGAACCGGGAGAGGACTGTAGTTGTGAGTATGATAGTACGGACCCACCAGGTCCACTCCCAAACAGAAGCAAGTGCCTCTTTACTACTTAGATGCACCCCTCGTTTTTTTACTCTAATAAACATGCTGATATCTGGGACCCACATCATTGTCAATGTATAGTCAATTAAAGACAGAATTGCACAATGCTTTTTTTAGGATTTTTCAGAGGAGCAGGCTATAAACTGGGTTGTGTGGTCTTTGTGGCCCGTCTAACAACATGACCAGCCGAGCAGTTTTTTCTTTAGGAAAATAGGTAGCCCACTATTTCTATTTGAAGAATACCCAAGCTAGGCCTATTTGCTTTCTCCGACTTACTGTGCTGCAAATCTTTCAAGGCGAGGAGGGATGCATTCCGGCCTGGCCAGAGAGTATGGGCAGTAAATCTTAAAAGTAATATGAAAGGGGTTGCAAATTCAAGAAAAAAAAGCAAATGGGCAATTAGTTTCATTTTTTGTTTGTTCTTCATTGATATTTTATATTTCATTGGATTTTAACATAAGATAGTATACTTTATTTTTAAATTTGTTTTAGTATGGCTACTAATTTTTGGATTGAAACTAATTTGTTCCCCAGCAAAAATGTGCGAATTTTTAAAATTTCGCATATTTTTAGTTCAAAATTTTAACCCTGGTACTGACCAATAAACGGGCAGCAATTCTAAAAACGGAAAATGGGCTGCAATAAATTCCATATGAATTAGCAGATTGGATGTAAATTATAAAAATAATAGCCAATAGGCTGTACACGGCACAGATTTCGAGGCTGACTTGTTTACGCAAGGCTTTGTCAAATTATAGTCAACACACGATTCTAGCAGCACTGACTGTTTGATGTCCATCCAACGGCCGACATGCTTCTTCGATCTCTGATCTTCCTGCTCCAGCCGCCTAAACCAGCGCCGGCGGGACTGTCTTCTTCCTCCTCTTGCGGTCGGTTGCGATGCTGAGTAGGCTTCACCGGCCCACCCTACTCCCTTTGCTGGCCTGGCCATCCCTCTACCAACCCACAACTCCTGTTATTCTCCGGTGATGGAAGCCTAATGCCACCGAACTAGTCAACTGTCATACTCTGCTCAGCATGGGCATCCGCTGTCGTGTCTTCGCCAGCTCCGGGTCGTTCCATTCCTAGGCCTCACCGTCGTCCGCCACGTTGGTGCTCTAGGCGCGGCGTGCTCAACATGGTCAACATTCAACAAATGATAGCCATCGGAATAGGGATGTATGTGGGGAGGCTGATAGTAGGGACCCCCATGGTATGTCGCCGCACGCAGGCAACTTCCTCCTTATTACGTGAAAAAATGATTCCTCCCACTAACATCTTGGGCGCACCGGTTCGGAGGCTGACCTGTGGGCCTAGTAAGTTAACGCGTACGCAGGGGTTTGTCAACTTAGTCGACAAATGATTCTAGCAGCAGTGACCGTTGGATATTAATCAAACGGTCCTGTTGCTTCTTCAATCTCTGATCTTCTTGCACCAGCCGCCCAAACCAGTGTCGGAGGGACCGCCTGCTCCTGCCTCTAGTGGCCGGTTGTGCTGTCATGCAGGCCTCACCGCCCCACCCTACTCCCAGCGCTGGCCAGGCCATCCCTCTACTCACCCACACCCCCTATTATTATGTAGCAATGGCGGCCTCATACTGCAGCCGAACCAGTCAACCCACATACTACCATCAGCGTGTTCCTAGGCTCAGCATCGTTCCCTGCCTCACCGTCGTCCACCGCCTGGGTGCTGTCCACGCGGCGTGGTCAACTCGGTCAATGAAGGACAGCCATCATAAGAGGACCGTACGTGGAGAGGCTGGCAGCTGGGTCCACGGCCACACGCAAGGAAATGCCTCCTTAGTACGCACAAAATAATGATTCCTCTACCTGACAGGTGGACCCACCGGAAGGGCCTTTGTATTTCGCGAAAAAGTGTTTTCCTGACAGTTGGGACCCATCGGCTTTACCTTCGCACAGAAGGAAGTGCCTTCTTACCCCCTGACAGCTAGGACCCACCAGGTTGAAGTGAAGGTAGCGTTATCTGTCTGGTCGCGAACGTGTACGTACATAGCGGTCGATCGGTCTCTCTACAGTGCTGTATAGTGGCCGAGTAAGGAGCAGCACATGTTAAAGTAGAGGCACCGATGTAGCATATCACACAGTCCCATCTATATCGTGTACACGTACGTACGGCCACACTGGAAGATAGTAAATACAGCTACATACCTACATACGGGCGGGGTCTCTAATGCGTACAGCGACGGTGTCCTGTTCATCGGTAGCCAACCGGCTGGGTCGGAACGTAGTAAACAACGTCGCGTGTTCATTGGGATCCAACCGGCTTGTACGGAACAACCGAAACAAGCTCTGGCATAACGCAGAACGGAGGATATGGTCTTTTGTTCGACGGTGTACGGTCGAAATAGGGTCAAGTTCATCGGGAAGGGTATGGCGTACCGCAGAATGGAGGAAACGGACTTGTGTTCGGGTGCCTACGGTCGAAACTGGGTGTTGTTGATCGGGAAGGGTGTGGCATACCGCAACACAGAGGAAACAGACATGTGTTGGAGCGCCTATGGTCGAAATGTGGTCTTGTTCATTGGGATGGGTGTGGCGTACCGCAAAACGGGACTCCACAGGCTATCGTTAATCCACCATCTACTGCCTCACTCCAGCCTCCACGGGCTACTATTCATCCACTGTCAACTTCCTCCAGCCTCCACCTGCTACTGTTCATCCACCATCGACTTCCTCCAGCCTCCACCAGCTACTGTTCATCAATGGGGTCCTGTTCATCCAGCCTCCACTGGCTACTGTTCAACCAGTCCTCCACGGGGTCATGTTCATCCACCCTCCACCGGCTACTGTTCATGGAGCCTTCACGTGGTCCTGTTCATCCACCACCACCCGGCTTGGGTGTCTGTGGCAGCCTCCTCGATCGGGGTCCTATTCATCCAATGGCAACGGCCTCTACACTAACACGGGGTCCAGTTCATCCAACACCCATAGGGAACTGTTCATCCAACCCCCAACAATGGTCACTGCTCATCAAGAGGCAGCAGGTTCGATCGGCTTCAGTTAGCAACAGTAGCGAAGGAATCGCTCGGGTTCAGTTAACAGCCAGGGATCGATCACTCGGGTTTAGTAACGTAGCTAGTGCCATCGCTCGGGTTCAGTAAGCGAATGCCTCACTCGATTTTAGTTAGATCCCAACACCTTGCACCCACGCGCTTACGTGTATGAGAGAAACGCGCAATCCCTCTGTGCATCGCTCAGCCCCAACCACCCACCGTAACTGGGACCCCCCCCGAAATTTTCCTCGCCCTCGCTTCTACCACAATTTTTTCCGTCATGGACGGCCCAAAGAATGTCATGCAGGTGCGTCTCCGGCTCGCCCAAGATGAAAATCCCATTTTCTATCATGAATTTTTGTCATAGAATTAGATCCCACCACATCTATGACGATACCGGGTTTTGTCACAATTATCGTCATAGAAGTGTCATAAGCATGATAGAAAAAATTGTTCGGGCCAAAATGTCATAGATGTGTCTTTTTTGTAGTGATTCAGAGGTAGATGGATGGGCCACACCGCCTCGAGGGGCAAAGGTGTGGTGGAGGGAGCAATGGCTGGTAAAGGGACTTGGTGGAGAAGACGCTGAGGGCACCAAACGCCAAGAGATGTGGTCGGTCGCAAGATCAACATCAGGCTCGTCTAGAGCAATTCAGTCGAGCAGCTCATGCCATGCTTCAAGATCCAGAGGCCCAAATGGCCTCCGGAAAGCGAGGTGCCCTAAGTCAATAAGGGCGTCCTCGACAAAAATCCTAGGGTCAACCACGAAGGAGAATAGGTCAAGGAAGCGGGCGGCTAAGGGGATTTCCCCAGCCCACCGATCAAACCAAAACAAAATGGTTGCATCAGAGCCCACCGAGATGGAGGTCCCAATGTGAAGAACCAGGAGCAGCTGGATGACAGACTGCCAGAATTGGGATTCGCCAGACCGTTGATAGAAGGCTAGCAGTTGACCATGCAGGTACTTGTTCCGCATGATGTCAAGCCATAGACCACCCTGGCCTTGTGCACTGTGCCAGAGCCATCGAGTCAGGAGGGCAATGTTCATGCATTTGCAGCACATGATCCTGAGCCCACCTTGGTCTCGTGGTTTGGAGATGTTGGGCCAGCTGGCCATGCGGTACTTCTGTTTATTATTGTCGCCTGCCCAGAAGAGTCTAGCCTGGACCTTAGCATTCTCGTGGTACAAAGTCTCATGGAGGCTGTAGAAGCTCATGAGTAACATAAGTAGACTCGACAGAGAGGAGTTGATGAGAATCGTCTGGGCCACCTTAGACAGCTACCTACCCTTCCAAGGCTCAATACGGTGCTGGATCTTGGCCACCGTCCACCGTAGGTCGGTAACAGAGAGCCGGGAATCACTAATGGGAATCCCGAGGTAGGTCGTGGGGAAGGACCTAAGACGGCAGTTAAGCCGGTTGGCGATGCTCTGGCACTCGTCGTGGGAGTAGCCCATCACTATCACATCACTCTTGTCGTAGTTGATCTTGAGGATGGACATTTTTTGGAAGTAGAGGAGTTGAAATTTTAGGTTGGAGATATCCGCATCAGAGCCTTCCACCATGATAATGGTGTCGTCAGCATACTGGAGGAGCATTATCCCACAACCACCAGCCAGATGAGGCGTGATCTCACGAATACGGCCAGCAGCCTTCACCTTGTCAAGGGTGAAGGCGAGGGCATCGACCACCATGTTAAACATGAAAGGGGAGAAGGGATCACATTGCCTAACCCCACAAAGGGTGGGGAAGTAGGGGCCGATCTCCCCATTAATGTTAACAGCAGTCCGGCCACAAGAAACCATATGCATCGCACAGGTGACCCAAAAATTGCCGAAACCTTTTCGGAGTAAAACTTCCTGAAGGAAGGACCAACAAACCGTATAGGCTATGAAAGTCAATCTTCAGGAAGGCCGCCTTAAGGCGCTTCGAGCGGATCTCGTGAAGGACCTCATGAAAGACTAGGACCCCGTATTGGATATAACGGCCTTGAATGAAGACCAATTGGTTGTTGTGGGTAATGCGGTCAGCAAGCAGGGTCACCCTATTGGCGTACCTTTTTGCTAGTATACGGAAGATCAAATTGATCACCGTAATGGGGCGGAACTAACGGATGTCGGAAGCCCCGGGCACTTTGGGGATGAGCGAGATGATCCCATAGTTAAGGCGTGCAAGGTCAATGGAGCCCATGTAGAACTCATCGAAGAGGGCCATGATCTTAGGTTTGATCACTTTCCAGAAGGTCTGGAAACATTTGAGGCCGATGATGAGTTCATTCCCTTGATGGCCACCCAAACCTCATCGTCAAATAAGGGGGCCGTCAAGGCAACATTCTCATTAGGGGAGACCCAAAGATGCTCGGCCCAGAAATCGGGGGCTAGGGCGAGCCCTCCCCAAGGGGAGGCAGAGAAGTGGACTTTATAGAAGTCGTCAACATGGTTGCGGATGTCGTGTAGGTGCTACAAGAGATTCTCCCCGTCCCAAAGGAAGGGGATGGTGTTGCGGCAACACTGACTATTGGCGATGACCTGGAAATAAGTGGTGTTCGCGTCGCCCTTAAGGACCCATTTTTTGTACCACGCACCCACCAATAAGCCTCCTCATCAGCATAGATGACAGAGAGTTGATCTTCCAGATCATAGCGCAAAAGCCAATCCTCGGGAGGGAGGCCCATGGAGTCAGTTCAGAGGTCAAAAGCCTGGATGGAGACAAGGATGGGTTTTTCCCGCTCACGGAGATCACAACCCAAGTTAGCACCCCAACCCTTCATGAACTGGCGAGCACGCTTGGGGCAGAACTGCTAGGAGTCCACACCCGAGTGGGTCCAAAGGGGGTAGCACGGGCCTTCAACCAGCGATCGCGGACAGTGTCGACAAACCCAGCCTGGGAGAGCCAGAAGGTCTTGAAGCGGAACCGTGGGGGCAGGAGGGCGCTCGTCCAGAGAGGAAAAAAGAAGCGGGACGTGATTGGAGCCGGTCCGGGTGATGGCACGGAGGGAAGCCAGGGGCATCATAGCTGCCACTCAGGGGAAACTAAGACGTGATCTAGGACCGATCGCTTCAGATCCGCCTGACGGTTGGTCCAGGTAAACTTGGCACCAAACCTATCTAACTCTCTGAGACCACGGTCAGCGATGCAGTCATTGAATATCTGCATGCGCGGAAATTTGACAAGGTTATTACTCTTATCGTTGATGAAGCAGATAGGTTTGAAATCGCTACCAACCACAACGAGAAGTTGGGTGGTCAAGACATTATGGCGAAGCTCATCGACAAAGGATGCCGAGCACCGGTGGTCAGCAGGACCGTACACGATGATGATCTCCCATTCAAAGTTAAGGGTCCGCTCTAAGATCTCCATACTAACGTAGAACTCGATGCGGTCCATACTACTCACCTCAAAGGTGGCATCCTTGACACCTAGAAGGATGCCACCCGAATGGCTGGTGGTCCCACTAGGAGCTAGTGCTAGGAAAACAGGTGGGGGCTTAAGAGCTCGAGCTTACGCAGTGAAAATTCCATACGCATGGTTTCCTGGATGGCCACAATGGCAATACGCTCATCAAACATCTATTCCACGAGCTGGCGGCGTCGGCAATCTTGGCCAAAACCATGGATGTTCCAGAAAAGTGTCCGCATCAAGGCGCCATCGGGGGGCTGCTCGACCCCTTGGACAAGAGAGGCACTTTTCACGCAAAGGCACCAGTACGGGAGCAGGTGCGGGCATAGATCTCAACCACCGCCATCGAGGGACGGCCGGCAACCGGCAGGGTGGGAGGAGGATCAGCCGCGGCGGCGAGCTAAGCAGGAGCCTCTGCCAGTTTCCCATCTAGGATCTCTCGGGCATGGATTGCGTCGATCTAGACTAAGGGGGACAACTCCCCCTGAAGTCAATCATAGAGTCTGTCGCCACCTTAGCAAGCTGGCCCATCGGAACCGACTCAAGAGCAGAGAAGGAGCAATTTGAAGAACTGGCAGGGTGGGATGGGGTACCTATCTCGACGTTCCGGGCAGTGGCACGCAGCTCCTCCCGCTCGGGGATGGGCAGAGTTGGGCTACCAGCCGGACGAGAGGCGTCGACCCAGGCACTACAACGAGAGGTCTTCACCGGGGTCGAAGCTAGCCTGCCTCTCCTGGAGTACGAGGCCGACCATGGCGGGTGAGGGGAAGAGGCCACCAAGGTGGTCACCCCCGAGGTCTCCATCACCAACATAGCCAGCAGGGAGGGCGGGGGTGCCGTAGACTCCAAACTAGCAGGGACGAGGGCGGTGGGGAGGGGCACATGTGTGGGTGGGGAGGGAGTCAGGGGTTCCGGGTTAGAGGTGCCATCTAGGGGATGCACCGCCACGATATGTCTCCAGCGTATCTATAATTTTTGATTGTTCCATGCTGTCATATTATCATTCTTGGATGTTTTACAATCATTTTATAGCAACTTTATATAATTTTTTGGGACTAACCTATTGAAATAGTGCCCAGTGCCAGTTGTTGTTTTTTTCTTGTTTTTTTCTTCGCAGAAAATCAATACCAGACGGAGTCCAAATGCAGCGAAACTTTTTGGAGATTTTTTCTAGACCAGGAGACACCTGTTGGGCCAGAAGTAACAAACAGGGGCTTCGAGGGGAGCACAACTAACCTGGGCGCACCTGGGGGGGCCAGGCATGCCCTGTTGGGTTGTGCCCACCTCGGCCGCCTCCAGCACCGCCTCTTTGCTCTATAAATACCCCAAAAATCCAAAAACCCTAGGGGATTCGACGAAACATAATTCCAGCCACCGCAACTTCCAGATCCACCAGATCCAATCTAGACACCGTCACAGAGGGGTTCATCATCCTCATTGGTGCCTCTCGGATGATGCGTGAGTAGTTCATTGTAGACCTACTGGTCCGTAGTTAGTAGCTAGATGGCTTCCTCTCTCTCTTTTGATTCTCAATACAATGGTCTCTTGGAGATCTATTTGATGTAACTCTTTTTGCGTTGTGTTTGTTGGGATCCGATGAATTTTGAGTTTATGATTAGATCTATTTTATCCATGAAAGTTATTTGAGTCTTCTTTTGATCTCTTATATGCATGATTACTTATAGCCTCGTATTTCTTCTTCGAATCTTTTGTTTAGTTAGGCCAACTAGATCGATTTTTCTTCCCATGGGAAGAGGTGCTTTGTGATGGGTTCGGTTGTGCGGTGTTCTTTCCCAATGATAGAAGGGGCAGCAAGACACGTATTGATTGTTACTATTAAGGATAACAAGATGGGGTCTATTCCTACATGAATAGATCTTGTCTACATCATGTCATCGTTCTTATTGCATTACTCCATTTACCCATGAACTTAATACACTCGATGCATGCTGGATAGCGGCCGATGTGTGGAGTAATAGTAGTAGATGCAGGCAGGAGTCAGTGTACTAATCTTGGACGTGATGCCTATATAATGATCATTGCCTGGATATCGTCATAATTATTTGAAGTTATATCAATTGCCCAATAGTAATTTGTTTACCGCCGTATGTTATTTTTCTCGAGAGAAGCCACTAGTGAAATCTATGGCCTGGGTCTATTCTTTATCATATTTGCTTTGAGATCTATTTTTATTTGCTTTTGTTTTCAGATCTATTATTCTAAAAACCCAAAAATACCTTGCTGCATTTTTTCTTTATTTATTTTATTTTGTTTTATTGCGGGATCTATTTATCCATAATCATACAAACCAATCTATCTTTTACCCGAGAGGGATCGACAACCCTCTTACGCATCGTGTTGCAAGTATTTACTCTTTGTGTGCAGGTAATGTTTACGTAGTGTTGCTTGGTTCTCCTACTGGTTCGATAACCTTGCTTCATAACTACGGGAAATACCTACCGAAGTTGTACTGCATCATCCCTTCCTCTTCGGGGAAAAACTGACGTGGATCATAACCTTGGTTTCATAGCCATGGTTTTGCAACTAACTTGTCTTTCTGCTAGTTGGATCATAACTACTATGAGGATTTTTCACTGACGTAGACTCGATGCTGATAATCAATCCAATACACCATTAGTATTCTGAGCAGATATTAATGCCATAATGTAGTTGACTGGGTAGACCATCATGTTTAGATGAGCTTCTTCCAATATTGGAAATCTTTATTGTTTCTTCAAGTCCGGTGTCGGTGGATGAGCAACTTTTTATAGGAGAAAAATAATGTAACACTGGGGCCCATAAAGAAAGAAGCAAAAGAAAACTCAACTAAACAAAAGCACACAACAACAATCAATTCACACACAATCAAAGTCACATATTACTGCTAGTCACACAATATGCATGCCTACTTAAGCACACAAATCTCGCGGGATCTCCGATTCTACGATCTAGCATGCTGTGACGATGTGCACGAGGACAAATTAATGTGTGGGAGAATTGGTTTAAACATCGCTACACCAAGTGCTAGCTTAGCCAGGTGGCAACCTGAACTAGCTCGGAGGTGATGATGCACGAAGGTTGCAACCACATTAATATCAAGCGAACGGAAAAAGATCCGTACTTGTCCAAGAAATAGGATAGCAGGGAAAAATTGAGGCTGCTGACATTGCACTTTCTTGATAACTAAGATCATTAAGGGTTTCCAACACGACAAAATAAAAGAACGATCCGGTATAGAAACATGTCCATCACTGAAACGATAGACGGGACTGAAAGAAAGACATCGGCGCGATGCCTGAGCACCATTTTTGAAAACAGTGTTGGGATCACTTGGCATCACTCTGCTGGGACAGAAATGACACCAAACACCGAAAGAAAAAGGAACTAGAGAAATGCAAAGGTTGAGCTATAGTGGATCCGAACCGTTGCCAGCTACACTCACTAGATAAACCGTTATCACAAATACTAAGGCTATATGCATGCTATGCAACAAACAAATGCAGCAACTAAATACAATCATCAAGCCAGACTCTATACTGCCGATTTCTACCGCTTACGCTGACTAGGGTGTCCTACAGCCAGACCTGCTCTGATACCAAGCCTGTGGCACCCCGGCTCAGAGAAACCGGAACGCCCCGTATTCCAGCCTAGAGATCAAGGAGAAGTCTCAGGAATACGACACTGCTTGACATAGAACAAATCAGCTCTTATTAGAAGAATAAGAATACACGGATCTGATGTTACAAAGAATCACATCAGCACAATGACACTACGCCTGTGATACTACACTTACTCTATGCTAGCAGCAGAACAACTCGAAGCAGCGGAAATCTTCTAGCAGCGGAACAACGACGAAGGTGGTGAACTCCACTCCGCAGAGACTCTGGCTGGGACATGACCTAGCTCACACGAACGGAAACCACGACAAGCAATCACGACATCACCTACAATCTGGCATGACACGCAAGGTCAGTACATTGAATGTACTTGCAAGCTCACAACAACCAAAAACATCAAGGCAAGACAACAACATAGCATTAAGCAGGTTAATTAAATTAACAGCTACCATGATACAACAGCAACTACTAAGCATGATATGAAACTACTACAATACTGATAAATCACCATCTCAGATCTCCATAACCATATTTCTCTTGGCTAACCGGCCAAGCAATATACCATCTCGATCACCTCGTGATCAAAACCAAACGGTGATCATTCACGGATCACAAACGGACCAAACTCGTGGTCTGGGATTGGGTTACCTTGTAACCAAACGGTGATCTTTCTGGCGATCACAACCATGACCAACACTTGGTCTCAAATGGTGATCTTCCAGCGATCACTACCATGACCAACACTTGGTCCCCAACATCATCATCAACATCCTGCCAATCTGTACTGCTCAAAATATCAACATATAAATCACCTATAAGTCATTCCGTCATGTGAGTGTTGAGCAAATAGTGTGACCTAGTACGAACCCATGCCCATGACCGAGGACGCGGCTATCGATAGTTTAAACAAACACACTCTGCAGAGGTAGCGCACTTTACCCACACCACGGAACCCATGGCCACGCACTCCCATTCGGGTGGACCAACGGCGTTCCGACAAAACCGATCTACTGCCATGACACTCTCCCGGCCACTCCAACTCACTCCCCACTGGGCTAGTCCTGGGTGGCCCCCTGTCTACCAAAGAAACCAACGGCCACCATCGTGGCCAAAACAATAAATCGTCCCAAATGGGGACATGTGCACATAACAACAACAACGGGCACACAAGGCTTATGTCCGCCTACCTAATCAGGGTAGCGCGCGCCCATAACCTTCCCTTGTTGGAGGCACCGGCGAGAGACACGGCAATAGCATCGCATTAGGGCCTTCCCATAAAGGCAAATGTGGTTGCACTGGAGAAAGCCCGGTTCGGTGGCACCTGACCAACTTAATGACATAATTTATCCCCAAAATATAACTATGATAACTGATACTCCGGTATCAACTATCAAATTATAATACAAGTCATAGCAATATTCAACAAATAATCCAAGCATAATATCATCATACCAAAATACACCAAGGATAGCATAACACTACTATCATGATGAATCGGAAAGTAATAATCCTACTACTCCAATAACAAGAATAAAGCTATCCAGCTAAGATCCACATGTAAACACCATCTCTGAAAATAATATCCCAAGCAACAGAACATCAACTAGCATAATGAAAATAATCATACTAAACACTAATAATCCAAAGGCAGCATGACATCCAAAGTAATACTCCAAAATATACTAACAGATATCATCTTGAAACAACCATAATATCAACCACTAATACTCCAATGGAAACCTGATTACTCATTAACTGCAAACATAACTCATAGTAATCCAAACAATAGCATGGCAACAACAAGATCAAAATAATACTCTGAGAAAATGCAATGCACAGAGTCATGTAGCTAAAGAAATATTTTGAACAAGTTAAAATAGACTAAACCATGTCACTGCATTACAGTGTTGCAAATGGAGGGTGTGGCTTGCCTGGGGTGGAAGAAATCACCGAGAGAAAGTGCGAGAAGCTCGCAAAAAGCATCACCGGAAATCGTTCTCTGTTGGTGGGGGCTGAATAAGGGAAAGGGCATAATGGTCATTTTCAGAATGACAAAACATGGTGAAATGGGGACGAACAGAACGGGCTCGATGAAACGTAGAAGTGGGCTTTGGATTCACCTCATTTGGAGTTACGATTGAAAAGTTATGAGGTGTAGAAGATCAGGGACTTTTCTGCAAAAAGAATATTCATGGACAGGTCCCTGAGTGGATAAGGCAGAGGCCCAAAATTAGAAATACGCTTTGAGAAGATGAAAACATAAAACGGAAATACGTTTCCACTTATCTGATGTGGCGGGGGCGGTTCAACGCGTGTGGCTGCCAGGTGGGGTCGGGGCTGGGTGGGTCCCGCGGGGCTGGGCCCATCACTTATCCACGTGGGCACTGGGGTCAACGCCTTGTTAGGCTGACCGGAGGGGTCGAGGCGACGCAGGGCCTGCCTGGCCTAGCTTGGTCGTCTTCTTCCCCTGCTCCCCCGACCAGAAGCAGAGGCCAGGCAGGGGAGGAGCGAACGGCGACGGGCTTGGCCGGCTCCGGCCGTCTCCAGCGAGGGCAACAGTAGGTGCCGGGGCAGAGCATGGCCGTGGCACCACGCAGAGGCAGCGGGCGAGGGCGGCAACAAACTTGGGGAAGACGCGGCCTCGAGGGCTCCGGCAACTATGGGATGGGCTGGGGAGACTCGCCGGAGTGGAGGGGTTCTACTGGTGGTGGAAGAAAGGAAGGGGAGGGCTCGGCTTGAGCAAATTTAGGCCAAGGCCAACGGCGGGCACGACGGACATGGGGGTCGAGGAGAGGCTCTCGAGCTCGGGTGAAAGGCTGGGGAGGTCTAGAGGAGCGTGGCGAGGCTGCTGGTGTGCTCGAAAGTCTCGGGGGAGGCCTATATATAGGTGGGCGAGGGGGATGGGCTTGGGTGCCCACGGGCACGTCCGGCTGAGGCTCTGGCGATGGCCAGCGAGCACGGGGGGCACAGGGAAGGTGATGAGCGAGAGAGCAGACGAGCCGAAGAGGTCACGGAGTCGAGGGGAGCAGAGAAAGAGGCCGAGGTGAGCTTGAAACCAAACGAAACACTATGCCCCTGTGGGTGTTCGGCGGCGAGCGTCGGTGAGGAAACGGATGGAGGGGAAGTGAGGTCCGGGCGACGCGGTAGATCACGGGGAGGCCACTGGACAAGGTTGGGGGTCGAGATGAGGAGAGCATGGGCGAGCACATCACCGATGTCGCGCCAGAGCGCGTTTAATGCTCGCCAGGGCCATGGTCACCGCGTGAGCTGGCGAGGAGAAGACACCAAGCATTGGCAAATGTTGTCTAGTGGTAACTCCTCCCTGGGTAGGTTGTAACTACGGTGGTAGATCGATGAAAACTGCTCTAGTTAAATGGTAATCAACTTCTGAAGTTTACTGAGTAAACTTGAACGAGAACTGCTGATCAACAGGAAAGGAAGGACTTTCATCCTGGTAACTTTGTGTGCGAGGTTTAGGGTAAGAAGGACTTTCATCCTGGTAACTTTGAGAAGATTAGGACCAAGGTTTAATATAGTTGCTTTGCAACTGCCAAAATGGTCCGGAAATGAGATTTGGATGATGCACTCACATGGAGAGGCAACTTGGGCTAAGATTGGGCAAAGCTTGATTATTTGGACATATGAAGATGCTGTAAAAAGCTCATGCCAAATGGACAAGCCAAAATGGCACTTGCTTCATGAACAACATTTCTGTCTAGAAACTTGGAATAATTTTGGTAATCACATGGCTCAATGAAATGATTCCAAATGAGGTGGAGAGATGTTTTATTGGTATAAGAATGATCTGGTAATTTATCAGGATTTTTGAAGCAATATAAAATGCACTTGCTTCACAACCTGAAAATATTGCCAGAATCAAAGATTTGCTCCTGTGCTCACATAGATGATTGTATGGGGCTGCAAATGGGTGGAGGGGGTTAATATGAGCACATTAAGGAGTGTGGAAAACTTCAACTCATTTGGATACTCCTAGCTAGTACTTTCTTCACAAAGCCTTCTGTCTGATAGAAACTTTGAAAATTCACTGAGGAAGATTGCCTAGGAAAATAAAGTTGAACTTGTGCATGGGGCAATTATTTGGACATATAAGCATGCCCAAAAAGCTTGGGAGCCACTAGGAAAATATAAATGACATTTCCTTCACAAAGTGCCATTTAGGGCAGAATAGAAAAAGGAATATTGGGGAATTATCTTTGAACTGGCCAAGGCAATGTTTGGGCATATTTGATCTATATATGACCCAAAGGAATTATGAGAATTATTTGGGGATTTTTGGATGGACGGAAATATAGGTTGCTTCACAACCTAGGGCAGATAGGGTTATTCCTTTAATGAAAAGGGAATTTTCCCTAGAAA
Organism: Triticum dicoccoides; assembly: GCF_002162155.2. Classification (NCBI taxonomy): domain Eukaryota; kingdom Viridiplantae; phylum Streptophyta; class Magnoliopsida; order Poales; family Poaceae; genus Triticum; species Triticum dicoccoides. The sequence continues at coordinate 376,049,605 of NC_041393.1, forward strand.
AAGATTTTAGGGTTTGGTCAAGGAGTGAAGTGACATGATCTCGGCAAGATTTTGAGAATGAAGAGCCACTATGGAGGGGGAATGAGGGTGATTTCCCAAGTGGCAAGGCCACAGAACCACTCCAAAAAGAAAAATAGAGCAAAAACCAAATAAATCAAAAGAAAAAGAAAAGGGCCAAAATCCAGGCTGTTACATTTGACCAACAAGGATGGTTATTTTTTGGTTTGTGTTACGTATATGCACGGTAGGAGTATGTACATGTCAAAGAGGGGCAACATGAATACTCTATATATATGCGTGTCATAAGCTCGCTCCATGTGGGGACTTTCCGGTTCCCGAGGCAGGTGCCACATCAAAGTTGTACATTATAATGGTATTCAAACATCACGCAATACCATGCAGTCGATGGTTGCCCTATAGGAACTCACTTGCGTGTGGCGCTTCCATTCGTGGGCATGCGATGTTGTCCTCCATCACTTTGACCCAACGAGAGAGAGGTTAATTTGACCATCAAGGAATGATTCTTTTTTGGTTTGTGATATACAATTTAAGTATACATATATACCACGCGTCGAGTGGGGGCGTGCATATAGCACATACCACGCATCATGAACCTTCTGCTCTCTGTGGGGACTTTTTGGTTTCCTATATATGTGGTGCCACATCAAAGTTGTTCATTGCGTTTTCAAACATCACATAAACACCTGTTTGGGCCACATGCAGATGGTGGTACATAGTCCTATATAGGATGATCACTCGCATATGACGTACGCTTCCCTTCTATGTTGGGACCGCGAGTTCGTCGTGCATCACTTTGACCCAGCGAGAGAGAGGTACGTTTGACGAACAAGGAGGATTGATTCTTTTAGGGCTGTGTTACTAGGTGTATAGTACGTGTCGAAGGGGGGTGACCAGCATATATAGCCAGTCTATTATGCTAATATTAGCAGAATAATTATTCTGAAAACACTTCCGCACTGCATGCTCAACGCGAGGGCACTGGATCCCTATCAAACGAGCACTGCAATGTCACCAGAAAAAACTGCATGCATTTTTTGGCATTATTTTCGCTCCAGTATCTAAACCGTTTGTCGGAACGAAGCGTATAATACCCCGTTGGATAGATATGGAAAATGTGCAGCCTCGTCATGTTGGCCACTTTTCGAGATTCCTCGTAGTTTAAGAGCAGTTTCAAAAACAATGCGCACATGATGGGATGCTACGACCGTATTTTCGCGATTTTTTCTAAACCGCACATCAGAATGAAGCAAACGATACAGCGTTGGAAATATATCGTCAAGGCAAATCTTTTTCATATCTATCATTTTCTCTAATTCGTCGCGGTTTAAGAGGAGTTTCAAATTTACTAAATCGCAGAATTCTGTTTTTCAAATTTTTGGTACTGTTTTTGCTCCAGTTTTTTAACGGTTTGCCGGAATAGGGCGTGCAATACATCATTGAAAAGCTATGGACGAGTTGTAACTTTCATATGTTGGAATATTTTTGAGATTCCTTACGGTTTTAATTTAATTTTGAAAATCGTGCGGCTGACGATGAGAGGCAGCGGCTGTTTTTCGCGAAATTTTTACAAACCGTTGGTCGAAATGATTCAAATTATACGCCGTTGGAAAGATATCAATGAGGCGCAACTTTTTCATGTAAAACACTCTCACTGATTCCTTACGGTTCAAGAGCAATTTTAATTTTAACAAAATGCGGACACTGTTTTTTCGCGACACAAAAATTGTCGTATGTACTGCATGAGACAGAAAACCGCACTGCTTCGAACAGAAAACCACACTGCATTAGACAGTCAAGCAAACTTCATGATTTGTTTTGTCGAGCGTAATTTTCTCACACGAGCTTTTTTTGTCTTTTTTTCAACTTTCTTTTATGAACGAGAGTGGACCGCAAAGACAAGGGCAAGTGAACCGCGACATATACCGAAGTGAGCCGCATTACCAATCTTGTTGTTTCACTAAATATTTTTTTGCATTTTTCATGCTGGGGGCAAATGAACAGCATCACTCTCGAAAGTGAACCACATCCAAGGATCAAACGCACTGCAAAATGAACCACGGACATTTTTTGTTTTCTTTTTAATTTTAGATATTCTTCTGCACTGCGAGGATGAGGCGAGTGAACCACAAGGACAAGGCGAGTGAACCACATTGTTTTTTTTTCTACTTGGTTTCTTTTTTTGTTTTTTATCCACCACTGTCTGTACCCTGAAATTTAACTTGTGTTGTACTTTCACATGGGCACCCCTCAATTTGTTTAGGCGCATGCGTACTACATGATCAAGGTTAGTGTACTACATGATCAAGGTTAGTGTACTGCATCTTGTGTTTCCTCGTTTTCTAAAGAAAAGAAGTGAATTTGCATCCAAGTCAACCGTAATATTTTTATAAAAGTTAACTGAGGGAAACTGTGGAAAATGAACAGTAGCACATGGCAAAATGAACAACTAGGGTGCTCCAAGTGAACCGCATGCCCACACCCTCGGGACTCTACACACAGCATGCCCAAAACCTTGCATTAGTAATCACCGGACTGCACGAGGAAATCTTCTAGGCTGAATACACCAAAAGTGATAGCAAAAATCCAAAAGCATTTTTTCTGAACTGCAAAGCGCCGCCTACTGCTCTTCCACTAGGTGTTGGTGCCGCCGTCGACTCCCCTAGCACGCATCCAGGGAATGAGCCGGAAGATTGCACTGCATCTCCACTCACTGCACACTGTAGTGCACACTACATTGCACGCTTCTTCATCGACGCTCGGGGAGGAGAGGGGTGTGGGCGTCGGTGTTGGAGCCCGTCGCCGGTGAAGTGGAGGTTGCCGCACGATCCGAGGATGAGGATGAAGGGATCCTGCCGGAGCACGTGGGTACAGGCGCGGGGGATCCGACGATCGCCGGCATCCACGGCCACTAGAGGCGCTTGCGAGCAGGAGTCCCGAGCTGTGCTTGTAGGAGGCCGTCAGGGCGCGAGGTAGGATGGCCGAAGATGCGTGGAGAGGTGCCGATGCGGGGCAGCCTCCTTGATCCTGGCAACCTGAGGGTCGTGAGGCACCATGGATGAATGCATCAGGGCCATCGATGAGGGAGCATGCGGGGGTCATCCGTGGCTGCTTCCCGATCCCCTCTGCTTATGGCGCGACAGGGCCAGCTTCGCTCAGATCTGTCATCGGGGCAAGGGAGCGGGGGGACGGAATTGGTTTCCAGGGGCAAGATCAGTGTGCAGGAGGAAGGTAGCGGCGGGGGTGAGGCTTGCCGGCGGAGTGGGGCACCACGGCGGCGCCGGTTG
>NC_041393.1:376053093-376099113 GCF_002162155.2 Triticum dicoccoides
CAGGGTGGCAGAAGAAGGTCAGAGGAGGAGCGCCGGAGTGGGTGGGGGATGGTGGGGTGCCGCGGGGGTGGGAGGTAGTCCGCGCATCGGAGGGGTGGAGGCGATGGCGCACCGCAGGAGTGGGTACCAGTGGGGCGCCGGAGGGGTGGGGTTGGTGGGGCACCGGGGGTGTTCGTGGTGGGGAAGAAGGTGGGAAACGAGGGGGTTGCTATGGGGTAGATAGTGGGGTGTAGGGGTTGGCCTAATGCAGTTTTCTCACGTTAATATGCGGTCCGATTCAGGTGGATTGAGAAGCACGGAGGTGTTAGCAGAATAAGAAATTTGTGTGCATAATAAGACTCTTAAGGGTGTTAGCAGAATAGACCCACCCTATATATATATATGTATGTATGTATATACTAGGTGTCACATGAACCTCACTCTATGTGGAGACTTTGCGGTTTTTGAGGCAAATGCCACATCAAAGTTGTGCATTAGGTATTCAAAACATCACAACCACACACCTCTCCATATATATGTTCTTGCACACATGCAAGCGCGATGGTTGTTGTCCTATATGTGGCACTCACTCATGCGGTTATTAGTGATGCTTCCATCTGTCGGCCCGCTTGGTCCATCACTTTCATCGACAGCGAGAGAGGTTAACTAATTTGACTTAGGAGGGGATTAAATTTTTGTTTGTCTCAGGATATAGATCATGATGTGAGAATACATACATACATATATATATATATATAATAGCACATGTGGGGGGGCGAGCACATGACACGTCATGAACGACCTCTTTGCTCTGTGTGGGGACCTCTGTGATTTTCAACGCATGCACCACATCAATGTTGTACATTGGGTCAGGTACTCAACACATATGCATGCATCACACGCCTCCACAAATATGTTCCGGACAAACGAATGCAATGGTTGTATTTGGACACACTCTCACTCGCTTGGTTATGGGCGGCAAGCCTATATATATTCATGGGCCCGCGTGGACGTCCATCATTTCGAACAATGACGAGAAAGGTTACCAGGGTGGATTCTTCTTCTTTGCTTCGAGTTACCATATAGTAGGTTGACCAATCCAGCCTAATTAAGTTTGAGCGCATGCTAACGCATCATGAACCCTCGCTCAGTGCGGGGATTTTACGGTTCCAAAGCATGGCGCCACATCAAATTTGCGCGTTGGGTATTCAAACACCACACACACCACTTCCATAACATACTTGGGCCACATGCATCGAGTGGGTTTGTCGGCATATAATACTCCCTCGCGAGGCTATCGGCGATAAGCTAGCCCATTTTGCGGGGCCATGTGGACGTCCATCACTTTAACCAACAACGAGCGCGAGAGGTTGTACGACCTAGTTGGATTCTGTTTGGTCTATGTTAAAGTACGTCTTGGTGAGATGCCCTCCCCCCAACGTGTGTGTGGTGGGGGGTTACTTCGCAAGACCTGCAAACTCCCTGGGGTCGGGGAAGTGCGGTTAATTTGTGAGGCACACGTGGCACATCAAAGTTGTGAATGGTAGTTAAATATCACACCACACCCTTTTCATACATATACTAGGGCCACCGTCCACCTTTGTGGGTCTCACTCATCTCGCGCCAAAAGCACACATTTGTGGGTCAGCACACCGTCCACCTTTGTTGGGAAGTGAAAGGGGAAGTCCGACCAATATATATATATATATATATATATATATATATATATATGGACTCCTATAGGTTTTGTGTTACGGTACAGTGAGATTTCAGACCTAGCTATTTGGGGGCATGCATTCATAGCTAGGATTCCCTTACCGCTGACACGAAGTGGGGTTCATAGGGGGTGCTTGACTAGCAATATTGTGCTTTTGTGCAACAGGTGCCACATCAAAGTTGTGCATTGGGTATTCGAACATCAAACCACCCTTTTCATACATATATTTGGTCCACATGCAAGTGTGTTCGTGTTCTAACCCTCTCCTACGTATATTTTTTGCCAAACTTATAAACAGCACACGAGTTGGATGTAGAAACCGTCTGCGATTGGGTACGCAACAGACATGGTTTGGTCAGACTACTCATGTGCCACACCCGTGTCCTGCAATCACTCTCATCAGCACAATAGATTGGGCTCCACGAGGCTTGCCTCCCGGTCTCGAAAATATCTACCGCCTAGAAGGTTTTTAATGTTTGATAGCACACGATTAGTATGTGCGGACTGTGTGCGATGTCTGTTACTCCCGCTCTGCTTCAATCCCTTGATTCAAATTTTCAGTAGCCCCAGCATTTTACTCCCCCCTCTGCATCCCTCGCAATCTCAAAAATATCTTCTCGCCCTTGATTCAAATTTTCAGTAGCCCCGCCTTCTTACTCTCGCCTCTATATCCCTCGCGATCTCAAAACTATTTGCTCGCCCTTGATTCAAATTTTCAGTTGCCCTAGCATTTTACTCCCGCCTCTGCATCCCTCACAATCTCAAAAATATCTGCTCACCCTTGATACAAATTTTTAGTAGCCCAGCATTTTACTCATGCCTAGTGAAATATTCAGTTGCCGCAATATTTCCTCAATCACCAACTTTCCCCCCTCCACACACACCACACACTCCCCAAAACCTCCACTCACACAGACACACACCACCCCTCCCTCGCTCGAAACCATTGGTAGGTCGCCGCCATCGCCGCCGACACCGCCTCCATCCTCAACCTCTGCATGTGTGCCCGGGAGCTCGAGGAGCCAATGGCCAAAAGGAGGTTTATCGTGGCCTCTTCGCCCGATGCTGGCGAGGTGGCCGCCGAGGTGTCCTTGTCGTCCTTCGCGGACCCTTTATCGATCCATCGTTGCCAGTCGCCCGATCCGCTCGCCACCGCGCCCCTACGCCGGTTTGAGGACTTCCCCGTCCTCCCTCGGGCCCGGCGGCCGACGAGGTCCTACCTCGGAGTCCGGCAGCGGTGGTAGGGGATGTGGGTCGCCGACATTATGGATTGGGAGACCCAACCCGCGGGTGGCTCGGTAGCTTCCACACGGTCGAGCTCGCCGCCATGGAGTACAACCGCTGGCAGGTTTGCTACGACGACACAACGGCTAGGCTCAATTTCCCCTTCGGCACACGTCCGATCGACCTCGTTCTGCCAGAGTCAGGGGTGGTGAGCTCGGCTGTGGCGCAGGAGGACCGCGAGGTGTGGGAGCGCCTCGAGGCTCAGGCTGCCAACGAGGCCTACATGCTGGAGCTTCACCAACAGTTCCCGGAGCGGGTGATCTTTGTCGGTGCGGAAGGCAGCGAGGTTATCATTCTCTCCTTCAATGACGGGGTCGAAGGAGGTGAGGATGGTGGCGTGGAGGGTATCGAGGTGGGTGGCGAGGACAAGGAGATCGACGTCGACGAGTGGAGTAGTGTCTTCTCCAATGACCCCGACGACGGCAGGACCCAGGCTCGCGGCACACTATACCTGACGAGGAAGCATTGGCTCGACCTCCACTTAGACCAAAATTAGTTTAGCTTAGTTTAAATTTATGTTTTATGTTCGATTATGCAAAACTATCTATGTTTATGTTTGAATACATGCTACTTTCGATTGAACCTGCTTTGAACTTGATCAAATTGAAGTTTACAACGTTAAGTTTAGGGGATCGACTAGAAACGACCAAAAATTGTTGGGGTATATATATATGGTTTTAGTCCGTTAACTTTTAAAGGATCGGCTAGAGATGGCCTTATGTCTTGTTTAGTTCAGTTCTTCACAATGTGATGCTCTATATGTGCAACTATTTGTCGTGCAGTTCAATTTCATCAATAACAGTTTCAACAATACCACTATGAATTACAATATTTGGTTGTTGTTAAGGATGTTGCAGTTAACATGCCTACATTTTTTAACAATAACTAGTGTACTTTAGACCTGCACAATACAAGTTTGAGTGACTACTTGCTTGTTTTTAAATGTTATGCCTGATGCATTTAACACACCTTTCCACTTCTTGTTTTGCTTAACGAGCATGCTTAAACCTGCACACCAAAGCTATCATTTGTAGATTATTTTGTCTACCATGGATATATTTGGTTGATGTTTAGCCTTTTGTGCTTAACATGCCTCTATATGTACTCATACAGGACAATATTGAGAACTGTGTCATTTTCCATCGAGGTTATTTTCATTGCTTTGCTTATATGTACTCATTGTTAAGGATATGGGTAGCTGGTACCATATAGCCTGGGGGCTGATAACGAATTGATCATTGAATCGCACATTTCACTGAATATATGTGTAACCCATTTATCAATAGGTTAATTAGGGTCATATTTAATATATTTGAGGCTACATAGCAACATGAATTGTACTGAATGATTAAATATGCAATCCCAGGCTACATAACAACAAGGAAGAGTGTCACCTTAATGTTCTGATGATGTCTAGATATACATGTAATAAAATCTTATATAATGGGATGGAGGGAGTGTTGTGCTAGATCACTTTGCAATTGTTTTTTAGCTTCTAATATTAACTTGGTGCTTTTAGGTACAAATGTCATTGCCAAAGATCCACACTTCGACCCTTTCTATGTATGGGGCAATGAGATATTCATGAACTAGCATCAAGTGAGGAACCTGATAAAGAATGTTATTAAAATGGGTCAAAAGATGTCAATCGAACTATTTGTTTACACTTTATGCAAGACAACAGTGAACTGCAAGATGGTAAATAAGAACTATCTAGCCTTCTTTTGAGTGCCTGTAATGAGTTGTGTTAGATGAAAATGTCTGAATCTTTTTTCCTTTGCAGTGGATCGTGAAGCAATTTACTCAAGATTACCTCTCAAACTGCATGTTTGGCAGGCGGCCATCACAAGGGGTTGGACTAGAGTCGTGTGTGCCTTCTGCATCCAGGAGAGTAGAATAGGGCCATTCCGCTTCACCTTGTTCAGCAACCAGAAGGGATGTCGCCTCTTTCTTTACCATCTGTAATAGTACAAGTATAGAACTCTGGTTCATCATTCTTTATTTGGTGCTTATGTAATTCTTGAACATATGTACCTGTGAATCGAATAATGCATTGGTTGTTTGAACCTGATGGATATGAATAAAGTTATATCCTACTTTCAAGTTCAAATTAGGTACAATTTTAAATAGCAGTAATAAAATTAGGGTGAAATTACGGTCTGAAGGTCATTACGGTGCACATGGTCTATAAAGCACAGCGTGTGCGATATACATCATAATCCGACATGGTTCACGGAGAGGAAACGTGTGTAACAATGCACACAGTTGCCGTTTGCAAAGTGTGTGTGATGTCAATCACTATCACAAATGGTGCGGGAAAACTAAATGTGTGTGATTGTCTACCTATCGTACACGGTTTACAATCATGAACTATTGTGATGTGCCAGGCATCGTAACTGTAGAGCCAGTTTGGCACATGCCTAGAAAAGTCCCGTGTCTGGAATGTGCCTGGTTTTAGGTAAAACCACATAACTCTGACTGTGATGGCAATGCAAGCACAAACGAGTAGCAAGGATGAAGAGTTTGGGATATTCGAGATATCAGAAATGGTTTTATAGGGACAACTGTATGCATCAAGACTCTGTATCCCTGACGGTTTCTAGGTCATGTGGGAAGGACCCCCCCTATCGCAGTCACTCACTAGGCGACGGTTCAGAACACCATCGCGGAAAGGGGTTAAAACCATTTGTATAGCACCTCGTTGTACCAGTGACAAGGGCTTCATTTACGCTGTGGACTCCTTCTATGGCTGGACGTATTGCTGGCCTATTCCAATCATCGCTACAAATGGCTGTCACAGCAGTATGTTACTTTCCTATGATATCATGATGGCTTGCTTATATTACTTTCAATATTTACTGAAAAATATTCATGCTCATAACATGTTGTTCTTAAGATTGACTATAGTATGAGCCCTTTTTTATTTGACTACAACTTGATATAATGTTGTAGGCCGCCTGGTGTCCCTACCCTTCCTAATCCCAGAACATTTCAAAGAAAAGCGGCATGGCAGTTGCAGGTGGTTCCTGGCTCGATCAGACGACGGCAAATGATTGATGATCGTTCGCACGTACTGGATGTATTGTTTCGCGAAATACAATCACAGCCACTTCAAGGTCTTTGAGCAGGATCCTAGCTTCTCTAGGCCTTCAGGAGTTTTTGACTAGAGGTTGGTAAGTATCCTTGGTACATGCCTCTGTTTCTTGGACTGAATTATCCGATTAACCAGGAGATAACCGACGGCAAGGATCATGATGGCAGCGCGGTTTCGTTCATCAGGCAAAACTGTGTGTACACAACGTATGATAGTCCATTTTGCATCATGCTTTTATATTGATATTTATTGCATTATGGGATGTTATTACACATTATGGTTCAATACTTATGCCTTTTCTCTCTTATTTTAAAAGGTTTACATGAAGAGGGAGAATGCTGGCAGTTGGAATTCTGGGCTGGAAAAGGAGCAAATCTGATAGACCTATTCTGCACAGCTCCAAAAGTCCTGAAAATATACATAGAATTATTTTGGAATATAAAAAAATATTGGGTGAAGAAAGTACCAGAGGGGACCCACCAGCTAGCCACAAGGGTGGGGGCACGCCCTACCACCCCGGGTGCGCCCCCCTGGCTTGTGGGCCTCCTGGCAGGCCTCCGGTGGCATTCTTCTGCTATATGATGTGTTTTGACCTGGAAAAATTCAGGAGAGAGCTTTCGGGACGAAGCACCACCGTCTCGATGCGGAACTTGGGCAGAACCAATCTAGGGGGTCCAGCAAAGTTGTTCTGCTGGGAAACTTCCCTCTGGGAGGGGGAAATCGGAGCCATCGTCATCACCAATGATCCTCTCATCAAGAGGGGGTAAATCTCCATCAACACCTTCACCAGCACCATCTCCTCTCCAAACCCTAGTTCATCTCTTGTATCCGATCTTTGTCTCAAAACCTCATATTGGTACCTGTGGGTTGCTAGTAGTGTTGATTACTCCTTGTAGTTGATACTAGTTGATTTATTTGGTGGAAGATTACATGTTCAAATCCTTAATGATAATTAATACTCCTCTGATTATGAACATGACTATGCTTTGTGAGTAGTTACATTTGTTCCTGTGGACATGGGAGAAGTCTTGTTATAAGTAATCATGTGAATTTGGTATTCGTTTGATATTTTGATGAGATGTATGTTGTCTTTCCTCTAATGGTGTTATGTGAACGCCGACTACATGACATTTCACCATGATTTGGGCCTAGGGGAAGGCATTGGGAAGTAATAAGTAGATGATGGGTTGCTAGAGTGACAGAACGAAACCTGCGCGAGCGGGAGCGCCTGTTCCCGCCTTCTACGGCTGGTTGCGCTGTCATGCACGCATCACCGCCCTGTCATACCCTGAAATGTTCGCCAGGCCATCCCTTTGATCCCCCCGACATCGTATTCTTCTCTGGCGATGGCAGCCCACCCCGCACCAAAACTAGTGAACCCTCGTACTCCCCTTCGCCTACGGCCATACTGCCACATGTTCCTCGACCTCTGTTCATTCCCGTCTAAGGCCTCGCAGTCGTTCTCCGCCTTGGTGCGCTCACAGCGGTGCTGCTGTCTGGCCTTGTGAACACAATGAACCGGGAGAGGACTGTAGTTGTGAGTATGATAGTACGGACCCACCAGGTCCACTCCCAAACAGAAGCAAGTGCCTCTTTACTACTCAGATGCACCCCTCGTTTTTTTACTCTAATAAACATGCTGATATCTGGGACCCACATCATTGTCAATGTATAGTCAATTAAAGACAGAATTGCACAACGCTTTTTTTAGGATTTTTCAGAGGAGCGGGCTATAAATTGGGTTGTGTGGTCTTTGTGGCCCGTCTAACAACATGACCAGCCGAGCAGTTTTTTCTTTAGGAAAATAGATAGCCCACTATTTCTATTTGAAGAACACCCAAGCTAGGCCTATTTGCTTTCTCCGACTTACTGTGCTGCAAATCTTTCAAGACGAGGAGGGATGCATTCCGGCCTGGCCAGAGAGTATGGGCAGTAAATCTTAAAAGTAATATGAAAGGGGTTGCAAATTCAGGAAAAAAATATAGCAAATGGGCAATTAGTTTCATTTTTTGTTTTTGTTCTTCATTTATATTTTATATTTCATTGGATTTTAACATAACATAGTACTACTTTATTTTTAAATTTGTTTTAGTATGGCTACTAATTTTTGGATTAAAAATATTTTGTTCCCCAACAAAAATGTGTGAATTTTTAAAATTTCACATAGTTTTAGTTCAAATTTTTAACCCTGGTACTGACCAAAAAATGGGGAGCAATTCTAAAAATGAAAAATGGGCTGCTATAAATTCCATATGAATTAGCAAATGGGATGTAAATTACAAAAATAATAGCCAATAGGCTGTACACATCACATATTTCGAGGCTGACTTGTTTACGCAAGGCTTTGTCAAATTATAGTCAACACACGGTTCTAGCAGCAGTGACTGTTTGATGTCCATCCAACGGCCGACGTGCTTCTTCAATCTCTGATCTTCCTGCTCTAGCCGCCTAAACCAGCGTCGGTGGGAGTGTCTTCTTCCTCCTCTTGCGGCCGGTTGCGATGCCGCGTAGGCTTCATCGACCCACCCTACTCCCTCCACTTGCCTGGCCATCCTTCTACCCACCCGCACCTCCTGTTATTCTCTGGTGATGGCAGCCTAATGCCACCGAACCAGTCAACCGTCATACTCTCCTCAGCGTGGGCATCCGCTGTTGTGTCTTCGCCAGCTCCGGGTCGTTCCATTCCTAGGCCTCACCATCGTCCACCACGTTGGTGCTCTAGGCGCGGCGTGCTCAACGTGGTCAACATTCAACAAATGAGCCATTGGAATAGGGATGTACGTGGGGAGGCTGATAGTAGGGACCCCATGGTCCATGGCCGCGCGCAAGCAACGACCTCCTTATTACGCGAAAAAATGATTCCTCCCACTAACATCTTGGGCGCACCTGTTCGGAGGCTGACATGTGGGCCTAGTAAGTTGACGCATACGCAGGGGTTTGTCAACTTAGTCGACAAATGATTCTAGCAGCAGTTATCGTTGAATATTAATCAAATGGTCTTGTTGCTTCTTCAATCTCTGATCTTCTTGCACCAGCCGCCCAAACAAGCGTTGGAGGGACCGCCTGCTCCTGCCTCTAGTGGCCGGTTGAGCTGTCATGCAGGCCTTATCGCCCCACCCTACTCCCAGCGCTGGCCAGGCCATCCCTCTACTCACCCAGACCCCCTGTTATTCTGCAGTGATGGCGGCCTCATACTACAGCCGAACCAGTCAACCCACGTACTACCATCCGCATGTTCCCAGGCTCAGCATCGTTCCCTGCCTAACAGTCGTCCACCGCTTGGGTGATGTCCGCACGGCGTGGTTAACTTGGTCAATGAACGATAGCCATCAGAAGAGGACCGTACGTGGAGAGGCTGGCAGCTGGGTCCACGGCCGCACGCTAGGAAGTGCCTCCTTATTACGCGCAAAATAATGATTCCTCTACCTGACAGGTCGGACCCACCGGAAGGGCCTTTGTATTTGGCGAAAAAGTGTTCCCTTGACAACTGGGACCCACTGGCTTTACCTTCACACAAAAGGAAGTGCCTTCTTACCCCCTGACAGTTGGGGCCCACCAGGTTTAAGTGAAGGTAGCGTTATCTATCTGGTCGCAAACGTGTACGTACATAGAGGTTGATCGGTCTCTCTACGGTGATGTATAGTGGTCGAGTAAGGAGCGGCACGTGTTGAAGTAGAGGCACCGATGTAGCATGTCACGCAGTCCCATCTATATCGTGTACACGTACGTACGACCACGCTACAAGATAGTAAATACAGCTACGTACCTACTTACAGGCGGGGTCTCTAATGTGTACAGCGACGGTGTCCTGTTCATCGGTAGCCAACCGGCTGGGTTGGAACATAGTAAACAGTGTCACGTGTTCATTGGGATCCAACCGGCTTGGACGGAACAGCAGAAACAAGCTCTGGCATACCGCAGAATGGAGGAAATGGCCTTCTGTTTGACGGTGTACAGTCGAAACAGGGTCCTATTCATTGGGAAGGGTATGGCGTATGGCAGGACGAAGGAAACGGACTTGTGTTTGGGTGCCTACGGTCGAAACTGGGTGCTATTGATCGGGAGGGTGTGGCCTACCGCAAAACAGAGGAAACAGACATGTGTTGGAGCGCCTATGGTCAAAACGTGGTCTTGTTCATTGGGATGGGTGTGGCGTACCGCAAAACGGGACTCCACAGGCTAATGTTCATCCACCATCTACTGCCTCGCTCAAGCCTCCACGGGCTACTATTCATCCACTATCGACTTCCTCCAACCTCCACCTGCTACTATTCATCCACCATCGACTTCCTTCAGCCTCCACCAGCTATTGTTCATCAATGTGATCCTGTTCATCCAGCCTCCACTGGCTACTGTTCAACCAGTCCTCCATGAGGTCATGTTCATCCACCCTCCACCGGCTACTTTTCATGGAGCCTCCACATGGTCCTGTTCATCCACCACCAACCGGCTTGGGTGTATGTGGCAGCCTCCTCGATCGGGGTCCTGTTCATCTAGCGGCAACGGCCTCTACACTACCACGGGGTCTAGTTCATCCAACCCCCACAGGGAACTGTTCATCCAACCCCCAACAACAGTCATTGTTCAGCAAGAGGCAGCAGGTTTGATCGGCTTCAATTAGCAGTAGTAGCAAAGTAATCGCTCGGGTTCAGTTAACAGCCAGTGATCTATCGCTTGGGTTTAGTAATGTAGCTAGTGCCATCGCTCGGGTTCAGAAGCGAACGCCTCACTCGGTTTTAGTTAGAGCCCAACACCTCGCACCCACGCGCTTACGTGTATGAGATAAACGCACAATCCCTCTGTGCATTGCTCAGCCCCGACCTCCCACCGTAACTGGGAACCCCCCAAAATTTTCCTCGCCCTCGCTTCTACAGCATTTTTTTCCGTCATGGACGACCCAAAGAATGTCATGCAGGTGCGTCTTCGGCCCGCCCAAGACGAAAAGCCCATTTTCTATCATGATTTTTTGCCATAGAAGTAGAGCCCACCACATCTATGATGCTACCGGGTTTTGTCACAATTATCGTCATAGAAGTGTCATAAGCATGACAGAAAAAAATCGTTCGGGCCAAAATGTCATAGATGTGTCTTTTTTTGTAGTGATTCAGAGGTAGATGGATGGGCCACACCGCCGCGAGGGGCAAAGGTGTGGTGGAGGGAGCAATGGACTGGTAAAGGGACTTGGTGGAGAAGACGTTGAGGGCTCCAAACGCCGAGAGATGTGGTCGGTCGCAAGATCAACATCAGGCTCATGTAGAGAAATTCAGTCGAGCAGCTCATGCCATGCTTCAAGATCCAGAGGCCCAAATGGCCTCCGGAAAGCGAGGTGCCCTAAGTATATAAGGGCGTCCTCGACAAAAATCCTAGGGTCAACCGCGAAGGAGAATAGGTCAAGGAAGCGGGTAGCGATGGGGATGTCCCCAGCCCACCGATCAAACCAAAACAAAATGGTTGCATCGGAGCCCACCGAGATGGAGGTCCCAATGTGAAGAACCAGGAGCAGCTGGATGACGGACTGCCAGAATTGGGATTCGCCAGACCGCTGACAGAAGGCTAGCAGTTGACCATGCAGGTACTTGTTCCGCATGATGTCAAGCCATAGACCACCCTGCCCTTGTGCAATGTGCCAGAGCCATCGGGTCAGGAGGGCAATGTTCATGCATTTGCAGCACATGATCCTAAGCCAACCTTGGTCTCGCGGTTTGCAGATGTCAGGCCAGCTGACCATGTGGTACTTCTGTTTATTATTGTCGCCCACCCAGAAGAGTCTAGCCTGGATCTTAGCATTCTCGTGGTACAAAGTCGCATGCAGGCTGTAGAAACTCATGAGGAACGGAAGTAGACTCGACAGATAGGAGTTGATGAGAATCGTCTGGGCCACCTTAGACAGCTACCTACCCTGCCAAGGATCAATATGGTGCTGGAGCTTGGCCACCGTCTGCCGTAGGTCGGCAACAGATAGCCGGGAATCACTAATGGGAATCCCCAGGTAGGTCGTGGGGAAGGACTTGAGACGGCAGTTAAGCCGGTTGGCGATGCTCTAGCACTCGTTGGGGGAGTAGCCCATTACCATCACATCACTCTTGTCGTAGTTGATCTTGAGGCTGGACATTTGTTGGAAGGAGAGGAGTAGAAATTTTAGGTTGGAGATATCCGCATCAGAGCCTTCCACCAAGAAAATGGTGCCATTAGCATACTGGAGGAGGAATATCCCACAACCACCAGCCAGATGAGGCATGTGAGGGAGTCCTGGATTAGGGGGTATCCGGATAGCCGGACTGTATACTTTGTCCGGACTATTGGAGCGTGAAGATACAAGACTCAAGACTCCGTCCCATGTCCGGATGGGACTCTCATTTGCGTGGAAGACAAGCTTGGCGATCCGGATATTATATTTCCTTCATTGTAACCGACTCCATGTAAACCCTAGCCCCCTCCGGTGTCTATATAAACTGGAGGGTTTAGTCCTTAGAGGGATGATCACAATCAAAATCACCATAGGCTAGCTTCTAGGGTTTAGCCTCTACGATCTCGTGGTATATCAACTCTTGTACTACTCATATCATCAATATCAATCAAGCAGGAAGTAGGGTTTTACCTCCATCGAGAGGGCGCGAACCTGGGTACGCATTGTGTCCCTTGTCTCCTATTACCATTAGCCTAAGACGCACAGATCGGGACCCCCTACCCGAGATCCGCCAGTTTTGACACCGACATTGGTGCTTTCATTGAGAGTTCTTCTATGCCATCGCTGCAAGGCTCAATGGCCCGTCTCGTTGTCGAGGACAACATCACCTCTGGGGGAGCTCTGGATATAGGTCAAACTCTCCGACTAGGTGGCTTCATCATGGCCGCCCCATCGGCTGTCGCGCCGACGATGACCTCTAAGGTCATCACGAATAGCCTCCACGTCAATTCGGAACTCGCCGAACAGATGGATCCAATAGAGCTCTCCTCCCTTAACGAGCTCTTGGATCGCATCGCCGCTTTGGGAGTCGCCAGAGACTATGACCGGATTGGGCTTAAACCCGACCAAAGGGATATTAATTCCCCACCGGTCACCCATGACATAGCGGTAGTGGAGGAGCCACATATGGACCGTCCCTCTATTCTAAGGACGAACTATGTCCAGATCACCGAGCTCTCTGAGCCGGATACCCGTCCGCGGGAGGAAACAACCCAGATCCCGAGCTTAGAATCGGGCAACAGGTCGAAAAAATCGGGCGACATCCCGGAACCCGAGCCGTCGAGCCCAGGAGTTCCCCCGCCCTAGGGCGTTAGATCGGACCAGAATCCAGATTCAACTACATCCACCCACCCGGACATAAACCATCTCTCCCATATTAGACAAGAGCCACAAGAGACAGTACATCACTACTGGGCCAGATTCCTCCTTGTGATAAACAAGGTTAAGGACTGTCACGAGGAGGACGCAATTTCAATTTTTTGCAAAAATTGCACGAACAAAAGAATCCTCGATGTTATAAGTCGTCATGACATAGTACACTTTGCTGACTTAGCAGCCATAGTACAGAAGTACTGCGCGATGGAAAGCACCTGGAAATCCCAAACAGAATTTTGGGATAGTCCGTCTCTCACCAAAACCTTTGTCCAAACAAAACGGGCAAACTCTCATAGTTCGGCCGATTCAATCACCAAGAAACCAAAGCCCACCCCGCGGTGCAGAACCGTATTGGAAGAATGGCTCAATGGGCCATGCAAAATCCATAGCTCGCCGGATACCACACCAACACATAGCCTTAGAGCATGTTGGATACTCCGGCAGGTAGCAAAAAGTGGCGAGGATCTTCTTGTAAGCCATAAAGCAGAACAACATCCCGCCAAAGAAAACAATACGATACTAACAGTCTTTGAGACTTTCGCCTCAAATAATAGGCGCAAGCGAGCCCATCAAAATCTCGGCGAAATTTACCATGTGGCAAAAATAAACACGTGGAATGACACTACCATAATTTTCAGTGCCAGCGATGAACCCCAATTCTAGACAGTCCGGGCACCGGCCGCATTGGTCCTTAGCCCAATCGTGGATGGCTTTAGGCTCACCAAAGTACTCATGGACGGTGGAAGTGGATTAAACTTGATCTATGAAGAAACACTCATCAAAATGGAAATGGACAAAAGTCGCATTGAGCAGAGCGGCACAACCTTCAGGGGAATCATCCCTAGTCGGGAGGCACGGTGTGCAGGAAAAATCACACTCGATGTAGTATTCGGCACCCCGGAGAATTACAGATCCAAAGAAATCACATTCCAAGTGGCTCCTTTCAGCAGCGGATACCACACCCTTTTAGGGCGGGATGCATTTGCGAGCTTTCAAGCTATACCCCATTATGGATACATGAAGCTTAAAATGCCCAGACCCAATGGAATCATCACTCTAGCCAGTGACCCGGACGTCGCACTCCACGCCGAAAACAAAACTACAGCACTTGCCCTTGATGCATTATCTGAAGCCCTAGCGGCCGAAGAACTAACAACGTTGCGCACAATAGTGGACAGGGATGATGTGATACTTGACAAACGACCCAAGTCCACATCATTCAAACCCGCAGACGAGATAATCAAATTCCAGGTCCATCCAACAGACCCCACGAAGACAGCTTCCATTGGGACACAGTTGAACCCCACAATGGACGCCGCACTACGCGAATTCCTACGCGAGATTTGGGACATTTTCGCCTGGCATCCTTCGGACATGCCGGGCATCCCACGCGAGCTGGCCGAACACAGCCTCAACATACTGAAAGGATACAAGCTAGTCAAACAAACTCTTAGGCGCTTCTCAGAGCCTAAATGACTAGCCATGGGAGAAGAGCTAGCCAAGCTACTTGAGGCCGGATTCATCAGAGACATCAAGCATCCGGACTGGCTGGCAAACCTGGTGATGGTACCGAAGAAGGACAAATCATGGCGCCTATGCATCGACTTCAAAGACCTCAACAAGGCTTGCCCCAAGGATCCCTTCCCCGTCCCTCGCATCGACCAAATCATCGACGCCACCGCAGGACACGACTCACTGTGTTTCCTCGACGCATACTCTGGATACCATCAAATAAAAATGGCAGAGTCCGACCAAGCTGCAACAGCCTTCATAACACCATATGGTCCCTTCTGCTTTAACACTATGCCTTTCAGGCTCAAAAATGCTGGCGCAAGCTATCAATGCATGATTCAAACATGCCTAGAGAAGCAAACCAGCAAAACAGTGGAGGCATACATGGATGACGTGGTCATAAAAACAAGGCACATCAAAACCCTAATAGATGACTGGAAGCTTACGTTCGACAATCTCCGGACATACGACATCAAGCTAAACCTGGAGAAATGTGTTTTCGGCGTACCCTCCGGAAAGTTGCTCCACTTCATCGTTTCCAACAGAGGAATTGAAGCAAATCCAGCAAAAATCCGACCTTTGTCGCAGTTGGCTATCCCAACAAACCTCAAGCATATCCAGAAACTAGCTGGGTGCGTGGCTGCTCTAAGCCGCTTTATCTCCCGATTAGGAGAAAAGGCACTACCTCTTTACCGCCTTCTTCGGCACACCGAACACTTCGTATGGACGGATGCAGCCAAGGCCGGACTGGACGAAATAAAGACCTTATTGGCCAGTAATCCAGTCCTAACAGCGCCAAATATTGGCGAACCTATGCTATTGTGCATAGCTGCAACACATTAGGTTGTAAGCGTCGTGCTCGTCGTCGAACAGAGGTTGACGGATACAAATTCCCGCTCCAAAAGCCGGTATATTACGTATCCATGGTCCTCGCCCCATGCAAATCCTAATACCCACACTACCAAAAGATAGCATACGCGGTCTTCATGGCATCCCGGAAGCTACGACATTACTTCCAAGAGTGCTCGATCATGGTGGCCTCCGAAGTACCACTCAACGACATAATAAATAACCGTGACGCTACAGGCCGGATTGCTAAGTGGGCTATCGAGCTCCTTTCGTTCGACATAACATACAAACCACGGCGGGCTATCAAGTCGCAAGTACTGGCTGACTTTGTCGCCGAATGGACAGAAGCCGAACTCCCTAAAGAGTACGGTGCGTACTCTAACTGGATCATGCACTTCGACGGCTCTAAAATGCTGGCCAGATTAGGAGCAGGTGTAGTCCTGACATCTCCCACCGGAGACGTGGTCCAATACATACTCCAAATATGATATACAGACTCCAACAACGCACCCAAATACGAGGCCCTGTTGCATGGTCTTTGGATGGCAGTCTCTATGGGCATTCAACGCCTGGAGGTGCGCGGGGATTCAAACCTAGCAATATCACAAATAAACAGAGACTTTGATGCCAAGGATCTGAAAATGGCGGCCTATCGTAATGTCGTCCTCAAAATGTCAGCCCGGTTCGAGGGGCTCGAATTCCACCATGTGGCTCGAGAAAACAACCAAGCGGCGGATATCCTCGCCCGCATCGGTGCTAAACACAACCCTGTCCCACCTAACATATTCCTGGAAAGGCTGTTCAAGCCATCCGTGGTATGGGAAGGGGAGTCCTGCAACAGTAGCACGGACCCGAATACACCCCCAGACTCCAAACCATCCGACATAATCAGAGGCTCCGCCACCGAAATAACACCCTCGGCCCACAAAATCATAGATGTAATTGCCCCGTGGACCGAGCCTTTCTTGGCCTACCTAAACAGGCAGGAGCTCCCCGAGGACCAAAATGAAGCACGTTGCATCGTGCGACGTTCCAAAGCCTACAAGGTCCACGAGGGGGAACTCTATAAGAAAAGTGTGATCGAAGTACTCCAAAGGTGCATCTCCGAAGAGGAAGGGCGGTAGCTCTTGGCTGATATTCATGCCGGACTGGGCGGGCACCACGCCGCGGCTCGAGCACTAGTCAGCAAGGCCTTCCATATAGGCTTTTATTGGCCGACAGCCCGAGCAGACGCACGGGACCTTGTCCAGCACTGCGTCGGTTGCCAGCTCTTTGCCAATAGAGTCATATGCCCCCTACCACTCTCCAAACAATCCCCATCACTTGGCCCTTCGCGGTCTGGGGGATGGATATGGTCGGACCCCTTAAAGGGGGGAGCCTTAAGAAAAAATACTTATTGGTCATGGTGGACAAGTTCACCAAATGGATAGAAGCTAAACCAGTCAAAAAAGCCGAATCCGGACTAGTGATAGACTTCATATCCGGGATTGTAAACTGATACGGCGTCCCCACAACATCATCACTGATAATGGCTCAAACTTCACAGACGATGAAGTGAAAACCTGGTGCGGCAACATGGGCACTAAGCTCGATTACGCCTCCGTCTACCGTCCCCAAACAAACGGACAGGTCGAACGTGCAAACGGTCTCATCATGAGCGGCATCAAACCCAGACTAGTGCGTTCCTTGACAGAATCGGACACGCACTGGGTCGAGGAGCTCGACTTCGTACTCTAGGGGTTGCGGACCACGCCGAATTGCACCACCGGATACACACCTTTTTTTATGGTATACGGTGCAGAAGTAGTACTACCCTACGATATAATACATGATTCACCTCGCGTACGCATGTACGAAGAGAAGGAAGCCGAGCTAGACTGGCAGGGCAACTTAGATGCCCTGGAGGAGGAGCGCGACGTCGCAAAGGCCCGTTCTGCATTCTATTAGCAGCAGGCTCGACGGGACCAAAGAAGAGAAGTGCGGGCCAAAACTTATAATATTGGCGAACTCGTTCTACGCCTACCGGAGAAGAAGAAGGACAAACTCAAACCTAAGTGGGAGGGTCCCTTTGTTATTGACAAAGTTCTCACCGGAGGAGTGTACCACCTACGTAATGCATCCGATAATAGACTCGAGCCGAACCCATGGAACGCGGCCAGACTCCGGAGATTCTACGCTTAACGCCGAACTCAGTGTGCGTCTCCTTACCACTCCTTTTTCATTATGTTCCTCCCCTTTTTTCCTTTCTCGTTCTTTTTCATCCTTCACACAAATTACTCAATACAGTGTGGATACTCGGATCGCTCCGACCGCACTAGGTGTGTAAGTCATACCTGGGGGTTTCCTATACGGAAGCTAAATATAATTGCTTTCATGGCTTCTTGCCTATCACATATGCGTTCTTTTCTCATATGTGCCTTTTCTTCACCATTATATGCATCGATATGACTTAAGATGTGGCCATGCTGGGTTGCCTGGCTCTTGTATTTATGCCCTACGTTCCCATTAATTCGGCTAGGGCATAAGGGGAGCACCTCTGTGATTGTTACTGCCGGTTGAGCCGGATGTGTACCTCAGACTGGGTGAAGCCGAAAGCTAGCATTCTTAAGGGAATATTCGGTCGGTGAACAAAAGATGTTCTTTTTTGTTTATCACAACATGAACTCCCAGAAGCTTTTCATCCTGCGTCTCTGTTCGTAGTCCGGACATGTACATTGGTGCATGCGCACCCAAGGAAAGGAACCCCTAACAGAACTATTCTCCCTGCAAGATGTTTCTTACTATCCATGTAATATAACATAACTAGTCGGGTACTTGTCTGTTCAAGCACTTATGACCCCTATGCCTGGTTTCCACGCATACCACGGTTCTGCATAACTGGGCGGGTATTCGGATACACCCTGGTCTGTCAGATCCAGGGGCTGAAGCAAAAAGTTCCGCCATGACAAATGATTTTAATCCGGCTAGGGACTACATATGTCCATTGAATTACATAGTCATTTAGACTTACTATATTCTTCCTCTATACCATCCAATAGGCTATCTAGCTTAAAATCCTGTTAGGTATACTTTGCGGCTAATGCTACTTGGTCATACACCAGACTCACGGGAATTTCTTGCCCATCTGGCCCCGCTAGTCCGACTTCGGCCATATGGTTCGGGTCCAGCTTGGTGTAGCATGTCTTCACCATAGCCCAAGCTTCTCTTGCACCTTGTCGGCAGGCTGACATCTTCCACAATCGGAAGCGCCGCCGTGCTCCTTAGAGCATATCCACGAGCTCCCCCATGCCTTTCGGCAGGGAAGTGGATGCCATAAGGCCTGGGTAATACCCTTCATCACCTGCCGAGCTCGTTCGTGCAGTTGTGAGAGGTCTTGCAGTAGATCACATGCGGACGCGGGCATCTCCTCTTTAGGATGGCCCGTCAGCATACCTACAGATACAAACTCTTTCAATATGCTTCCTCGTCGAGTTGTACTATAGTTCGTCTAGGCACTTACCATAAATGCCGTGACGGAGCCTTCGGTTATCCTTGATGGAGTCCGCCAGCTGAGCACGAACATCTCCTAATTCGATGCCCAGCCGGACATTGGCATCTTGAAGATTGTTCTTCTCCTGCTTCACTTGCGTAAGAATACGCTCGCCAGCTTTTAGCTGCCTTTGGAGATGTGACACGTCACCTCCTACGACCTCCGGATTCACCCCGAGATTGTTTGCAGAATTTTTTGTTAGACTTATCATATAAGCCACTTACTAACTGGTACACTTCCACACAATTGAGACAAATGTTACCAAATGAGGCCTTCTGGGATTCCTCTAGCTTGGCAACCATGGCCCTCAGCTGGTCTTGCACTCCTCCAGCTCTCGAGACAATTGTTCATTCTTATCTACAAGGACCTGTGCATAAATTGATCCTTAAAACAGTTGTTCCAACCGTTTCAAGTCTCAGGGGCTACTGCTATACATGCTTACAAAATTTTCTTACTTGTATGTCTTTGGCATACTGGTCCTTCGCACGGGCAAGCCCGCCTTGAGCAGCTCGGATGTATGTGTCTCCCGAATTCAAGGCATTTAAAGCCTCTTCGGAAAAGATGTTGTTGCGAAGTACGGCCCATCGGCGCCGGTGATTCATGGCACTCTCTACTTTGGAATTCGTGGCGGAGAGCATATCCGCATCCTCTGTCGGAGGACAATTCAGCATCGGCCCCGTGTCCGCTTCCTCCCTCAAAGCTCTTAAGGTTCAAACTCTCGGGTGCGCGCGGAGATCACTCCCCCTACCGGCTCACGTCTTGTCACCTTGCCAAGGATCAGGCCACCATGGTGGTGTAATACCCTATTCCAGTGTGTGAGGTGTGTGGATTGCCTCAGGGGCTGATGAACAATACAAGGGAAGAACAATCTCGCGAGGGATGTTCTTGCAGTGGTGTTTGTCTCTTCGGTGGGGTGATTCCAGATGCCTCTATGCTATGGTGGCTAGCCCTATTTATAGAGCAAGGCCCCGGTCCTCTTCCCAAATATTGAGCAGGAAGGGCGCCAACAATTGGCCATTTTGAAGGAGAACATCTAGTACACTTATCCTGACTAAAGTTGGTCCTCGCCTGCCAAAGGCTCTGATGATGACGCCTTCCTGGGCTCCACGATGACCTCCATCGTGCCGTTATGCTGGTCTTGGTCTTGTTGCACCGAAGTGGTAACCTTTGCCTGATGCCTTGGCCTGTGCTTGCCCCCTTTGCACCGAAGGGGAAACAAGGACACTACCTAGGCCGGCACCCGCCTGGCGCCCGCCTGGCTTCAGTCGTCATGGCTTGCGTCACGGGCACCTCGCAAGGTACCCCGCTTTGATCTCTCCGCCTCCTTGCGAGCCAGCCTGACGAGGCCGCGCCTGAGGAAGCTTCCTGTCATCCGCCCCGCGAGGCTTGTCCCCTCGCGAGGGTCTTGAGCTTGTGTTGAAGAAGATGGGACGTACTGGGCCACTCCTTGAGCCACGCTGCAGGCCGCAGGCAGGCAAGTCTAGGTACCCCCGTTCCGAGAATGCCGACAGTAGCCCCCGGGCCCAAGGCGCACCTGGACTTGGCTTAGCAGAGAAGCGAAGGGGAAAGTGTGAAGCGTCGCGGGCCCCAACAGCCTACGGCCTTGGGTGACGCATGGCGGTTGATTGGACGTGGGCGTCCCCGCTTCCCCATGACTCCTCAGCAACTGCGTGACTTGTTTAGTCCCTGCATGCAAAACGGGTCATGATTACCTGTGATCGTGGAGGCCGGTGGTTGGCCTCCTCCGGCTATATGTACGGAACAGCGCGAGCCCTTCCAGTACATCCCTTCCTGCTACTCTCTTTCTTCTTCTTCCTCGCTACTCGCCATCCCCATGGCTCCGCCGAAGAGGTTCTCAGCCGTGGAGAAGGGAAAGGCTCGTAATGAAGGGCCTGACTCTCCTCCGACCAAACGCGGTCGGGGCCGCCCTCGTAAGCATCCAACGGCCTCCGCGGTGGCTTCTCGTGGTCGTGGAGGCGGTCCTTTGCGCGGCGATGGGCGCCCGGTTGCCGATGGGAGGCACGCTGTGGCTACGCGGCCCCCCAGGCCGCGCTTCCGCTCGGCGGAGGTGCTACCGGAGTTCGTCGTGTGGTTGGCAGACCCAACCAGCACCTGGCTCCAGCTCCCCCGCTTCTTCGTAGGTGAACTTCCGGCTGGTGCTCCGGGCGGTCTCTGGCTTCAGGCGGATGTTGCTGGAGCAGGGCCTCCTGGGCATCACTGGAGGTCTCTGTCGCCAGGGAGGCGGCCCTAACCTGTGGCTGGCAGACGTTTGCCCGTGCACGTGGCCTGGGCCGGTGATGCACCCTGCACTTCAAGTTCGACGGTGATGCCACCCTCTACATAAGGGTGTTCGGGGAAGATGGCCGCCGTGCTGGGTGCTGCCCTGAAGACGACGACCGCGGTCGTGAGCCCAGCCCAAGCGTTTATCAGGAGGAAGGCGGCAGCAGGCACGCAGGCAGCGGTGCCCGGGGCCCGCCAAGCTTCGGCGACTCTCCTTCAGACCACAGCTCCTCCAGCGGTGGCCGCGACCAGCCCCCGCGCCGTCGCGCCCGCTTGGGGGAAGGCAGTGGGTCGGTCCGCCGCCACGCCCCGGTGAAGCGGGAGATGGAATCCAGCTGAGCCCCAGAGGCGGAACAAGCCCCCGTCGTGAGTTGGTGCCGAGCGAGTCGCTCCTGTTTTGCTTCTCTTCCTTCCCTGCACAAAAAGAAGGTAGTCTGGGGCCCCGTGGGGGTGTGTTGAACTGTTGCTATTAATTATCGCGATGTTTCTGCTATTTCCGTGCTGTGTTTTCGTGCCACCCGCTCATGCGCGGAAATTACTTGGCTCGAGGAGGCTTGTCGTGGTCTTCGCCTCCCGAGGCCGGGGCCTCGCCATGCGTTTCATGTCCTGTAAGGGTTAGTCGATAGGGGCAGTTTCCAGTCTTTGTAGCAGGGGTGACCAACCCAGGTCCCATGCTCGCGTCGTGATGCCCGTGGGGCACGGACTGGGAGGAGTGCTCCCGCAGCGAACTCGGATAAGGAAGCTTCGAACGACCAGGGGCAGAACACACTCACGGGGGTGCCCGCGTACCTCCCTCGCGACACTTGTGCGAGAGAAAAACGAGGCAAACGAGTGAAAAAGGCAAAGGGTCACAAACTAGAGACGGCAATAGCTTCAATAAAACTTCAAATAGGAATGAAAAAGCCAACTGCAAAAAGCAAATGAAAAAGCCGCGTCCGGCACCTAATCTAGTCTTCGACGTCTTCTCACCAGCATGGACCTAAGTGCTGCCACTGGGCATGGGCGGGAGCCCCCGAGGCCCGAGGGCGGCAGTCTGGAGACTCCGGGGCATGTACAGCCCCACTCATTATTACGTGAGTGTGTCACGGGCGGCGAGCTTCACAGGCATTCACCTTCTTCACAGGCACCGGGCCTTTTCCAAAACGTGGCAGCTTCACAGGCATTCGCCTTCTTCACAGGCACCGGGCCTTTTCCAAAACGCGGCAGCTTCACAGGCACCGGGCCTTTTCCAAAATGCGGCAGCTTCACAGGCATTCGCCTTCTTCACAGGCACCGGGCCTTGCTCAGGGGTAAAACCTTCGAAGATGCTGAATGTTCCATGCGTTCTGGATGGGGACCCCCTCTTGGGTCTCCAAGAGCGCGGAGCCGGGCCTGGAAACATGAACAACCTTGAATGGGCCCTCCCACATGGGAGAGAGCTTATGCAGCCCCTCCCTAGAGAGAACCCGTCTAAGCACGAGGTCCCCTATCTCAAGAGTCCTGGGGCGGATGTTGCAGCAGTGGTATCACCGTAGCGCCTGTTAGTACCTTACCGCTCACAATGCGGCCTCTCGACGACGTTCCTCCCCCAGCACGAGATCTGTCCCCCGCATGGTGTCCTGCTGCGCCTCGTCGAACGCCAGGACCCGTGCGGAATGACACCTGACCTTGTGAGGGAGAACGGCCTCAGCTCCGTAGACAAGGAAGAACGGGGTCTCACCAGTCGGCTTGGTCGCGGTCGTGCGGATAGACCACAACACGGATTGGAGCTCATCGTACCAGCCCCTGCCGCAGGCCTCCAGCTTCTTCTTGAAGGTCCTGGTTTTGAGGCCCCTTAGGACCTCCGCGTTGGCACGTTCGGCCTGGTCGTTGCTCCGGGGGGGTGCCACCGAGGCGTAGCATATCTGCGTTCCAAGGTTAGCACAATACGTTTTGAAGAGATTGCTGGTGAACTGCGAACCGTTGTCGGTGATAATGCGGTTAGGCACCTTGAATCAGCTCACGAGGCCCTTGATGAACTTGCCTGCTGAGCCCGCGGGTATGGTGCGGACAGCTTCCACCTCAGCCCACTTGGTGAATTTGTCCACTGCAATGTAGAGGTAGCGGTAGCCCCCTGGCGCCGAAGGGAACGGGCCCAGAATGTCCAGCCCCCAAACTGCGAACGGCCATGAGAGGGGTATGGTCTGCAATGCCCCCGCCGGCTGGTGGATCTGCTTGGCGTGGAATTGGCAGGCCTCACAAGCCTTCACATGCTCAACGGCGTCGCTGAGTGCTGTGGGCCAGTAGAACCCGCTGCGGAACGCTTTGCCAACGAGGGTTCGGGAGGATGAGTGGTGTCCACTGTCTCCACCATGTATGTCCGCCAACAGCTCCTTCCCTTGCTCCCTGGGAACGCAACGCAGGGACACGTCATTTGGTCGCCTCCGGTAGAGCTCCCCATCCTTGATGCAGTAGGCCGTGGCCTGCCGCGCCACGCGCTCCGTGTCCTCTTCCTTCTCCGGCAGGGTCCCTTGCGCCAAGTAGTCCCTGAATTCTGCCATCCAACATCCTTCCTGAGGCTCCAACGCCAGGAGCAGGCGTGCCCCTGAGGCCGGGCCGCAGGCCGGGGCTCCCGAGGCGGGTGGCTGAGGGAGCTCCTCCCTAGGTTGCGTTGTGCTTGATAGCGACGGTGTCGCCGAGGGTTTGAAGAGTTGCTCCTCGAAGATGCCAGGTTCCTGAAGCAGCCGCCTGGATGCTCTCTTGGCGATGTCGTCAGCCTCTTGATTGGTACCGCGAGGCACATGCTGCAGCTCCAACCCCCAAAACTGTTTCTCCATCTTGCGGACCTCCGCGAGGTACGCTTCCATGTGCTCGTCCTTCTCTCGTACACCTTATTAGAGAAGTTGATGAGGAGTTGCGAGTCACCCTTGACGGTGATTTGTTTCACTCCCAAGGTGACGACTGCCTTCAAGCCCGCTATCAGGCCCTCGTACTCTGCTATGTTGTTGGAGACCTTTTCTTCATGCTGGAAGCAGAGCTGCACGGCATAGTAAAGCTTGTCCCGAGTGGGGGATATGAGCACTGCGCCAGCCCCCGTGCCCTGCCGCACGAACGCTCCGTCGAAGTACGTTACCCAACCATCCGGCACTTCGCTCCCCGGGGAGAGAGACCGGTCCTCGCCCATCTTGAGCCCTGGCGCCTCTGTTCATTCTGCCACGAAATCTGCGAGCACAGCTCCCTTAATGACCCTGGTAGTGCTGAATTCTAGTTGGAATGCTTGCAGTTCGATGTTCCATTCGGCGACCCTTCCTACTGAATTGGGGCTCCTGAGTACCCTTTCCAGGGGTAGGCTGAGATGACCTTGATGGGATGGCCTTGAAAGTAGTGCCGCAGCTTGCGCGAGGCCACCAACAGCGCAAGGAGGAGTTTTTGAGGCATTGGGTACCGTGCCCTCGCGTCCTGCAGCACCATACTGACGAAGTACACCGGGTGCTCGACGAGATTGAGGGTGCTAGCGCAGCTCGCGTCCTTTGGAGGTTGAGGTGCCTCCTGAGGCGGTGGGACCCTCAGTCCTTGGTCGCCTGAGGGCGCCTCCTCCGCTCCGGGCGCGCTCCCTTGATGAGGTTGATCCTTCTCTGCTGAGGTCGTGGTCCCTGCGAGGCCTTCTTGACCTTGTTCTGTCTCGGCCGGGAGTGCGGCTGCGGCCGAGGCCTAGCGCTCCTTTCTGACCGCCACCAGGGCTGCACTAGTGGAGTAAGGGGTGGCTGCAAGGTAGAGCACCGGGGGCTCTCGAGGGCGCGGCGCCACCATTACCGGGGGGCTGGTGAGGTACCTCTTGAGGTCTCTTCAGTCCATTCGAAGGGGCCTTTCTTCTTCATCAGCTTGAAGAAAGGCAGCGCACGCTCTCCCAGCTTGGAGATGAAACGTCCTAAAGCAGTCACATGCCCGGTGAGCTTCTGCATTTCCCCGAGGGTCGTTGGCGGGCTCATGTCCTCGACTTCCTTGACCTTCTCTGGGTTAGCCTCAATGCCCCTGTGAGATACGAGGAAGCCCAGGAGCTTGCCCGAGGGGACTTCAAACACACACTTCTCTGGGTTGAGCCACAGGTTCACTTTGCTGAGGCTCGCGAAGGTTTCTTCCAAGTCTTGTATCAGGGTTTTTGCCTCCCGAGACTTCACCACAATGTCATCAATGTAAGCTTCAGCGTTCCTCCCGAGCTGTCGCCCCAAAGCGATGTGCATTAATCGCTGGAAGGTCACGCCTGCATTGCGCAACCAAACGGCATGCAGGTATAGCAATATACCCCACAGGGGGTCAGGAAGGCCGTTTTCTCCACGTCCTCCACCGCCATCTTGATATGATGATAACCCGAGAAGGCATCCAGGAAGCACAGCAGGTCACACTCAGTGGTGGAGTCAACGATCTGGTCAATGCGGGGGAGCGGGAATGGATCCTGCGGGCAGGCTTTGTTTAGGTTGGTGAAGTCGACGCACATGTGTTCCTTTCCTCCCTTTTTTGGCACGACGATAGGGTTGGCCAGCCAATCAGGGTAGCGGACCTCGCGAATGACCCCTGCCGCTTCTAGCTTGCAGGTCTCTTGGACGATGAAGGCCTGCTTTTCAGTGGACTGCCGCCTTGCCTTCTGCTTCACACGGCGCATGTTGGGGCACACATTGAGATGATGCTCAATTACACCCCTCGGGACTCCCGCCAGCTGATTAGGCTCCCATGCAAACACCTTCCTGTTTGCGCGCAGGAAACTGACCAGGGCCTCCTCCTGTTCAGGCACAAGGTTGGTGCCTATGGTGAAGGTAGCACCAGCGGGCTCGTCCTCATCGACCGATATCTGCTTGGTCTCCGCCTTGTCTTGGCTAAACAGTTGCTTCTTTTTGGTTGGCGCAGCCCTCTTGGGCTCGAGGGCGATTGAGCTGGCGGGCTGCGCTACTGCGGCAGTCTTGAAAGCAATCAGCGCTTGCAACGTGTCCCCGGTGTCTCTGGACACGGTAAGGACGCCATTGCTCCCGGGCATCTTCATGAGGTTATACGCTGGGTGAGTCGCGGCCATGAACCGGGCTAGGACTGGGTAGCCGAGGATGGCGTTGTATGGGAGACCAATGAGGGTGATGTCAAAGTCGATCAGCTCCGTGCGGAAGTTATCGTAAGTGCCAAAGGTCACTGGGAGGCGGATCTGTCCTAGGGAGCCGGTGGAACCACCTCCGACGCCCGAGAAGGGCCTGCTGGGCTAAAGCTTCTTCGATGGCATGTGGAAGAGGTTGAAGGCTTCTGCTGAGAGCACACTGAGGCTAGCACCACCATCGATGAGGGTCCTGGTGACGGCCACCTGGCAGATGGTGGGGGTGCACAGCATTGGGAGCGCGCCCGAGCTGGCTGGGTTGGAGGGGTGATCATCCGAGCTGAAGGTCAAATCGGCATGGGGCGCCACCCAGCCCGGGGGGGTTTCTTGGCGGTTGGAGGCGGCGCCGATCTGGCGGGTGAACGGCTTGATGTGGCGGCTCGAGGGTGGTGCCTGTGAGCCGCCCAGGAGAGCCGCAATGACCGGGGGCACTGGCGCGCCGTAACGAGGAAGGAAAAGGCCGCGCAGTTCCCCCCAGGAGGTCACAGAAGCTGTCGGCAGGTGGAGCAGTGTAACGCCCCGGATCCGATGCGCCAGGTGTCTTCCAGTTATTGCCGTCGTTGCCATGTCATTTGCTTGCGTGTTGCATTTTTCCATGTCATCATCTACATTTCATCTGCATGTTTTTCAAAACTTGCATCCGTTCGGGTTCCCCCGGTCCTCTCTGTTGTCCGTTCAGAGTCCAGACCTCTCGCGCGCGCCCGCCGCCCCCTCTCGGACCTTGTTTCGTGAGCGGCATAAAATATTCTCAGAATGGGATGAAACTTGGCGTGCGGTGTTGTTTTAGAGTAGGTAGACCGCCTGTCAATTTTCGTCGCATTTGGAGGTCGTTTGATGCCCCAACGGTTAACAGTGTAGCCCGAATCCCCCTTTTCTTTGCAGCCCAGCACCCCTTCACCACAGCCCTTGAGCCCATCCAAACTCCCTCCATTCTCTCGGTCGTTCGATCACGATCGTGTGGGCAAAAACCGCACCTCATTTGGAGTCTCCTAGCTCCCTCTACCTATATATATGTGCATCCCCCCGAATTTTTCGCGCAGTCCAAACCCTAGCCCCTTCCCCTCGCGCCGCCGGACGTTTCCCCGCCACCGACGGACATGTCTGCCGCCACCGTCCGGCCAACCCATGCGTGACACCTGTCCCCGCCGCCGTCTCCACCGCGCCAGCCCCGCGTGGGCCCGCCGAGCCCGAGGCCGGCCCGCTCGGCCCGTCCAGCCGCCGCCGCGACCCGCGGGCGCGCCCCCGCTGCCGCGCCCGCTGCTCCACCCGCACGTCGAACCAAACGTCGTCCCCGCGCCCGGAACCCTCCATCCCGGGTCGAGCCCGTCCCGCGTTGACTTTTTGCGCAGGTGAAATTCCTCTAAGTCCCTAAGTTTTCTGCATTATGTACCCATATTCATCATGCCATAACTGGTTGCATATTGCTCTGTTTTGTCTGTGTAATATATCATAATGTTCATCAGGAGATGCTCTATATTTCATTCCATTGTGCCAGGTTTGTTTGAGTCGATCTTGATGCACTAATCATCATTGCAAGAGTGCTATATGATGTTAACTGCTGTCTGGTAACAGAACTTGCTGATTTGTCATTTTTGTTGCATTTTGTGTGTGCATCCTATGAGCTTGATGTCTACATGAGTTTTGAGCTACATCATGCCATATTTGCTGTGGTGCAATCCATGTATTTTTGTGAGTCTTTTAGTGAGTGCATAGAGCTCGTGAAGTAGGATACTTGTTGTTACTGTTTTGCTAGGCTGAATCTGCTATATCCTGATGCTATGTAAACCCGCTGCTACAAGTCATTCCATAAATAATATGGAGATGTTCACTAAGGATGTTTTGTTATAAATGTCATGCTCTATACATTCATGCCCCCAGTTGCATTTATAGCCTGCTATAGCTTGTTGTAATCTTGCTCTCACATTGCTAAATAATGTTGCTGTCAGCCTGTTAACTTTAAGTTCAGTTTTGCCATGTGTTTTGCTAGTGACCCATGCACCCTATGGACTTGTTCTTGCCATACTTAGCTACATAAACATGCATTATTACTGTTGGTTGCCTTGTCACGCCATGTAATGCTCTATGGTGAGATGTACAAGCTCACCAACATGCCTACTTATCGTTGTTCCTGCCATGTTTGAATCATTTGCCATGGTTACATGGGTGCCATCATATATTCTGATCCTTTTTGGCTCATGGTCAATAAAGGAATTTTGTTCTATGCATTTATTAGTATCATGCCATGCCTTAAGTTTCTATGATAAGTTCCTTTAGCATTTTGTTTGATAGCTCTAAACTTTGCAACCTGATGTTATTGTCTGCCAAGTCTGAAACTATTATTATTTGCAATCTTGCCATGTGTTTTTGACCATGTTATAGTGATTTCTGGAGATAGCTCAGTGTTCATATTTTGTTATGATTTACATTTACGTCATGTCGATTCATTTTGTTTTCATATTGTGGTACTATAGCATGTTGTTTTGATGTTTGCAAGATGCCTATTTGCTGTTTTGGACAGCTTGTCCTTTAAACTTGTTTCATGTGTGTGTGTTGAGCCGTTGCTCCGTTTTGAGTGTGCTCTATATGAAACTTGCTTGATTTTGCATGTAGTTTCATATTATCATGTTGCATCCTTATTTTGAGGTGTTTGCTTGATGTTTGTATGCATTTTGCATCAATGCCATGTTTTACTTGTTTTGCTCATATCTTCTAGGCCGTAGCTCCGAACTAGATGAACTCTATATGTAACTTGACTAGAATCTCATGTAGATCATCTTGGGGCATCTTAACTTGCTGTTTAACAAGTTGAACATAAGGTTTATTCAGATCTGGACCAATTTCGATATTTGCATATGAGGACTTACCGGATTTGTTATATGTTGTTTCCGGCCTCATTTAAACTTGCTTTGATGTGTTGCTCTTGTATGCATCATCTCTTGCCATGAGTAGCTTCATGTAGCCTTGTCATGCATCATGCTTGGTTGTGCATCATGTCTTGTATATGTGTTGTGTGTTTACCATGTTGTGTGCTTCTTCTCGATAGTTTCTCGTTTTGTTGCAATCGTGAGGATTCGTTCGTCTACGCTTGGTTCGTCTTCGTGGCTTCATCTTCTACATGGACTCGTTCTTCTCCCTAGCGGGATTTCAGGCAAGATGATCGTCAACTTAGATCTCACTACTATCATTGCTATGCTAGTTGTTTCATTCTATTGCTTTGCTGTGCTACCTATCACCTGTTTATCAAGCCTCCCAAATTGCCATGTCAGCCTCTAACCTTTTCACCCTTCCTAGCAAACCATTGCTCGGCTATGTTACCGCTTTGCTCAGCCCCTCTTATAGCATTGTTACTTGCAGGTGAAGTTGAAGATTGCTCCATGATGGACAGGATTATGTTGGGATATCACAATATCTCTTATTTAATTAATGCATCTATGTACTTGGTAAAGGGTGGAAGACTCGGCCTTATGCCTGGTGTTTTGGTCCACTCTTGCCGCCCTAGTTTACGTCATATCGGTATTATGTTCCTGGATTTTGCGTCCCTAACACGGTTGGGTGATTTATGGGACCCCCTCGATAGTTCGCTTTGAATAAAACTCCTCCAGCAAGGCCCAACCTTGGTTTTACCATTTGCCTCACCACCACCTACATTTCCCTTGGGAGTAATTAACCCAAGGGTCATCTTTATATTAGCCCCCCCGGGCCAGTGCTTCTCTAAGTGCTGGTCCGAACTAGAGCCCTTTGCAGCGCCCCCTCAGGGAAACTTGAGGTCTGGTTTTAGTTGTACGGATTTCTCATCTGGTGTTGCCCTGAGAATGAGATATGTGCAGCTCCTATCGGGATGTCGGTGCATCGGGCGGTCTTGCTGGTCTTGTTTTACCATTGTCAAAATGTCTTGTAACCGGGATTCCGAGTCTGATCGGGTCTTCCTTGGAGAAGGAATATCCTTCGTTGATCGTGAGAGCTTATCATGGGCTAAGTTGGGACACCCCTGCAGGGTATAAACTTTCGAAAGCCGTGCCCACGGTTATGTGGCAGATGGGAATTTATTAATGTCCGGTTGTAGATAACTTGACACCTGATTCGAATTAAAACGCATCAACCGCGTGTGTAGCCGTGATGGTCTCTTTTCGGTGGAGTCCGGGAAGTGAACACGGTTTTGGGTTATGTTTGACGTAAGTAGGAGTTCAGGATCACTTCTTGATCATTGCTAGCTTCACGACCGTTCCTTTGCTTCTCTTCTCGCTCTTATTTGCGTATGTTAGCCACCATATATGCTTAGTCGCTACTGCAACCTCACCACTTTACCCCTTCCTTTCCCATTAACCTTTGCTAGTCTCGATACCCATGGTAATGGGATTGCTAAGTCCTCGTGGCTCACAGATTACTACCACAACAGTTGCAGGTACAGGTTTCGCGATGATCATGACGCGAAAGCGATGTTTGCTTGTTTTGGGGTTCTTCTTCTGCTTCTTCTTCGATCAGGGGATAGGTTCCAGGTCGGCAGCCTGGGCTAGCAGGGTGGATGTCGTTTGAATTTCTGTTTGTGTTTCATCCGTAGTCGGATGGTGCTCTTTTGTAAGATGATGTTGTATTTGCGCGGCATTGTATGCCTTTGGTATGTATGCCCATCTATTATGTAATGTTGATGTAATGATATCCACCTTGCAAAAGCGTATCAATATGCGGTTCTATCCTTGGTGGGACCTTCGAGTCTCTTTAGGATAGTATCACATATTGGGCGTGACAAGCAGCCACATGCGAGCGATGCCGGTGAGGGCCATGGGAAACCAGTTGGCCATCACCTTGTCTTCGCCCCCCGCCTTGAGGACGGCTTCTTCATATGCTAAAAAGAAAGCCAGCGGATCCGCCGCGCCGTCATAGCACGGCGTCATCTCTGGCTTGAACTTGTGCGGCCGTTGCACCTGTCGCAAGGCAGGGGCCAAGGCTCGGAGCCCCCTGGCCCCAGTGCTGGCGTCAGTCGCTGGAGCAGGTGGTGCACCGTCGGCCATGAGAGCGAAGCGCGGTGTTGATGGAGAGTGGGTCGACGGAAGGGAGAGCTCCGGCGCACCCGTACCTGCCGCGCCAAATGTCAGATTTCAGGTTTCGGCAGACCCTTAATGTTCGAATTCTGGGGTGCGCGTAGAGATCACTCCCCCTACAGGCTCACGTGTCGTCGCCTCGCAAAGGATCTAGGCTACACGAAGAACAACACAAGGGACGCAAGGTTTATACTGGTTCAGGCCACCATGGTGGTGTAATACCCTACTCCAGTGTGTGTGGTGTGTGGATTGCCTCAGGGGCTGATGAACAATACAAGGGAAGAACAGCCTCGCGAGGGATGTTCTTGTGGTTGTGTTGTCTCTTCGGTGGGGTGATTCCAGATGCCT
The DNA here is from genome assembly GCF_002162155.2 of Triticum dicoccoides. NCBI lineage: Eukaryota > Viridiplantae > Streptophyta > Magnoliopsida > Poales > Poaceae > Triticum > Triticum dicoccoides. The sequence goes on from NC_041393.1 coordinate 376,085,159, forward strand.
CTATGCTATGGTGGCTAGCCCTATTTATAGAGCGAGGCCCTGGTCCTCTTCCCAAATATTGAGTGGGAAGGGCGCCAACAATTGGCCATTTTGAAGGGGAACATCTTGTACACTTATCCTGACTAAAGTTGGTCCTCGCCTACTAAAGGCTCTGACGATGACGCCTTCCTGGGCTCCACGATGACCTCCATCCTGCCGTTCTGCTGGTCTTGGTCTTGTTGCACCGAAGTGGTAACCTTTGCCTGATGCCTTGGCCTGTGCTTGCCCCCTTTGCACCGAAGGGGAAAAAGGACACTGCCCAGGCCGGCGCCCACCTGGCGCCCGCCTGGCTTCGGTCGTCATGGCTTGCATCATGGGCACCTCACAAGGTACCTCGCCTTGATCTCTCCGCCTCCTCGCGAGCCAGCCTGACGAGGCCGCGCCTGAGGAAGCTTCCTGTCGTTCGCCCCGCGGGGCTTGGCCCCTCACGAGGGTCTTGAGCTTGATTTGACGAAGATGCACCATACTGGGCCACTCCTTGAGCCACGCTGTAGGCCGCAGGCAGGCAAGTCTGGGTACCCCCATTCCCAGAACACCGACAGAAGCCGGTCCTGGAATCCGGCTGGTGGTGGCGTGATTGGCAGGATCTCCGGATATAGTTCGGCTACTCCTCTTTCTGCCAGGACACAAAGGACACTGTCACATTTCAAACACAATAATCACAGAGCGGGTTTTTACCATACCTCTGTAGCGGCATTTCGGCCCTAACCGCCTTCCTCTTAAACCTGCCCGATTCGGACGCCCTTTGCCGACGAGCCCCTAGGGGCTCGGCGCTGCGTTCTGACTATCGTCTCTACAAAAATACGATATTCCAGGCATTAAGCATGACATCAGAAGGGATTCCTCTTCAGAGGATAGGATTTTTTGGCTTTGCTTACACGTGATGCAGGTAGCGGTCCGGGATAGTTGGCAATAATGGCCACTAAGGCGCCATCGCAGCTTGACTAATAAAATGTCCCGTTGACAAGCTCCACTATAATATCTGGGTCTTCTTCGAGTCCTGGATCGAAGGCCCTTCTGGGGTCCTCTGGTTGCGGGGAGGGGCTGGAGAATCCTTCTACGGCCCTCCTCAGTTCCTACTCAGAGATATCGAGGTAAATAATCTTGACGAAGAGCGCCAGAATGAATGAAGCGGGGGAAAGAGTAACGACTTACCCAGCTTGGAGGGTTATACATAGAAAACCCATCCCGCGGTTTGATACAAAGGAATTCCTCTTCTTCTCCTTTATACAAATCGGACAACATCCTCGCCAGAGCGGTGGTGGAGTCCGGACCCTCGCAACCACAGCGGGTGGCATCATCTTCCCCGTTGTAGTGCCACATGGGCTTCCCCCGATACTGAAGAGGCTGCACTCCCCGCATTACACATATGGCTATAACCTCGACTATTGTCAGCCCTGATTTGGCCAGTAACTTTATCCTATTCATCAGGAACTGTACTTCTCTGGTATCCTACTCCTGGGGGCCCCGAGGGTGCAAACTTCGGCGTGCCTTCGGCGGAGCATTGCTGAACTCAGGGAGACCTGTCCGGACTAGATCCGAAAGGGGAAAGTCATCGACATAAAACCACTCCGAGGGCCAGTCCTCCGGTGCCTTCTTGGGAGTGCCGGATAGGTATATGGTCTCGGCGACGCGCCATACTTCGGCTCCGCCCACTTGATATATGGATTCCCCCTGGTTGCGAGGGACGAGGCAGAACAACTTCTTCCATAACCCGAACTGAGCCTCACAGCCCATAAATAGTTCACAAAGGGCGACGTATCCTGCTATGTGCAGCACGGAGGCAGGGGTAAAGTGGTGCAGCTGGAGGCCGTAGAACTCCAGGAGCCCGCGAAGGAATGGGTGGATTGGAAACCCAATGCCTCTTAGCAGATGCGGGATGAAGCATATTCGCTCCCCCGAGGATGGATTAGGAGATCTCTCCGCTTGCTCCCCGCCATTATACGTGGCTAGTCTGGCTCGGACGGGGACCATGAACGCCGGTGGAAGAAACCCCTGGGTCTGCAGCTCTATTAAGCGGTTTTGAGGAACAGAACATTCTTCCCATTCACCAGGCCTAGAGCTACGGGAGCGAGAGGAGGAGTTGCGACGATCGGCCATGATGTAATGATTCTTCCTGGCCGCGCTCTGTTGGGTGCTCGCTCAAGGGAAGAAGGTGGAGTTTGGATCTGAGAATCCCCATCCCTTCAAATAGACGTTTTTTGGACCGGGGAGGCAAATGCAAAAATCCCCCAGCTCCTCGCATTCGCTCGACACATGGAGATGGTCATTATTGAAACACAGAAGCCGAGGAGTACGACATTGATGGGAAGCCGGACACCATTCGTTACAACAAGTACTTTGGAGTATTCGTAGATGGAACCCGCCTTGCAATGCCGAAGACAAAACTGCGCGTCGGACTCATCGTCATTGAAGCCTGGTTCAGGGGCTACTGAGGGAGTCCTGGATTAGGGGGTATCTGGACAGCCGGACTGTATACTTTGTCCGGACTATCGAAGCGTGAAGATACAAGACTCAAGACTCCGTCCCGTGTCTGGATGGGACTCTCCTTTGCGTGGAAGACAAGCTTGACGATCCGCATATTATATTTCCTTCCTTGTAACCGACTCCATGTAAACCCTAGCCCCCTCTAGTGTCTATATAAACTGGAGGATTTAGTCCTTAGAGGGACGATCACAATCATAATCATCATAGGCTAGCTTCTAGGGTTGAGCCTCTACGATCTCGTGGTAGATCAACTCTTGTACTACTCATATCATCAATATCAATCAAGCAGGAAGTAGGGTTTTACCTCCATCGAGATGGCCCGAACCAGGGTAACATTGTGTCCCTTGCCTCCTGTTACCATTAGCCTAAGATGCATAGATCGGGACCCCCTACCCGAGATCCGCCGGTTTTGACACCGACATTGGTGCTTTCATTGAGAGTTCCTCTGTGCCGTCGCTGCATGGCGCAATGGCCCGTCTCGTTGTCGAGGACAACATCACCTTTCGGGGAGCTCTGGTTGTAGGTCAAACTCTCCGACTAGGTGGCTTCATCATGGTCGCCCCATTGGCTGTCGCGCCGATGATGACCTCTTGGGTCATCACGAATAGCCTCCACGTCAATTCGGAACTCGCCTAGATGGGGTACCATGCACCCGCCAATAAGCCTCCTCATCAGCGTAGATGACAGAGAGTTGATCTTCTAGATCATAGCGCAAAAGCCAATCCTCGAGAGGGAGGCCCGAGGAGTCAGTTCAGAGGTCGAAAGCCTGGATGGACACAAGGATGGGTTTTTCCCGCTCACGGAGATCACAACCCAAGTTAGCACCCCAACCCTTCATGAACTGGCGAGCATGCTTGGCGCAGAACTGCTAGGAGTCCACAACCGAGTGGGTCCGAAGGGGGTAGCACGGGCCTTCAACCAGTGATCGCAGACAGCATCGACAGACCCAGCCTGGGAGAGCCAGAAGGTCTTGAAGCGGAACCGTGGGGGCGGGAGGGCGCTCGTCCAGAGAGGAAAAAAGAAGCCGGACGTGATTGGAGCCGGTCCGGGTGATGGCACGGAGGGAAGCTAGGGGCATCGTAGCTGCCACTCAGGGGAAACTAAGACGTGATCTAGGACCAATTGCTTCAGATCTGCCTAACGGTTGTTCCAGGTAAACCTGGCACCAACCCTATCTAACTCTCTGAGACCACGGTCAGCGATGCAATCATTGAACATCTGCATGCGTGGAATTTGACAAGGTTACTACTCTTGTCCTTGATGAAGCATATAGGTTTGAAAGCGCCGCCAACCACAACGGGAAGTTGGGAGGTCGAGACGTTATGGCGAAGCTCATCGACAAAGGACGCCGAGCGCTGGTGGTCAGCAGGACCGTACACGATGATGATCTCCCATTCAAAGTTAAGGGTTCGCTCTAAGATCTCCATACTAACGAAGAACTCGACGCGGTCCATACTACTCACCTCAAAGGTGGCATCCTTGACACCTAGAAGGATGCCACCCGAATGGCCGGTGGTCCCACTAGGAGCTAGTGCTAGGAAAACAGGTAGGGGCTTAAGAGCTCGAGCTTAGGCAGTGAAAATTCCGTACGCATGGTTTCCTAGATGGCCACAATGGCAATACGCTCATCACACATCTATTACATGAGCTGGCGGCGTCGGCAATCTTGGCCGAAACCATGGATGTTCCAGAAAAGTGTCTGCATCAAGGTGCCATCGGGGGGCTGCTCGACCCCTGGACAAGAGAGGCACTTTTCATGCAAAGGCGCCAGTACAGGAGCGGGTGCGGGCACAGATCTCAACCACCGCCATTGAGGGATGGCCGGCAACTGGCAGCGTGGGAGGGGGATCAGCCACCAGAGGCGGCGAGCTAAGCGGGAGCCTCTGCCAATTTCCCATCTAGGATCTCTCGGGAGCGGATTGCCTCGATCCGGACTAAGGGGGACAACTCCCCCATGAAGTCAATCGAAGAGTCTGTCGCCACCTTAGCAAGCTGGCCTAGCGGAACCAACTCAAGAGCAGAGAAGGAGCAATTTGAAGAACTTGCAGGGTGGGATGGGGTACTTATCTCAAGGTTCCGGGCAGCGGCCCGCAGCTCCTCCCGCTCGAGGGTGGGCAGAGCTGGGCTACCAGCCGGACGAGAGGCATCGACCTAGGCACTACAATGAGAGGTCTTCACCGGGGCTGAAGCTAGCCTGCCTCTCCTGGAGTACGAGGCCAACCGTGGCGGGTGAGGGGAAGAGGCCACCAAGGTGGTCACCCCCGAGGTCTCCATCACCAACATAGCCAGCGGCGAGGGCGGGGGTGCCGCAGACTCAAACCAGCAGGGACGAGGACGGAGGGGAGGGACACATGTGTGGGTGGGGAGGGAGTGGGGGTCCCGGGTCAGAGGTCCCATCTAGGGGATGCGCCCCCATGATATGTCTCCAACGTATCTATAATTTTTGCTTGTTTCATGTTGTCATATTATCATTCTTGGATGTTTTACAATCATTTTATAGCAACTTTATATCATTTTTTGGGACTAACCTATTGACATAGTGCCCAGTGTCAGTTGTTGTTTATTGCTTGTTTTTTACTTCGCAGAAAATCAATACCAAACGGAGTCCAAATGCAGCGAAACTTTTGGAGAATTTTTCTAGACCAGAAGACACCTGTTGGGCTAGAAGTAACAAACGGGGGATCCGAGGGGAGCACAACCAACCTGGGTGCGCCTGGGGGCCCAGGCACGCCCTGCTGGGTTGTGCCCACCTCGGCTGCCTCCAGCACCGCCTCTTTTCTCTATAAATACCCCGAAAATCCAAAAACCCTAGGGGAGTCGACGAAACACAATTCCAGCCACCACAACTTCCAGAACCACCAGATCCAATCTATACACCATCACATAGGGGTTCATCATCCTCATTGGTGCCTCTCGGATGATGCGTGAGTAGTTCATTGTAGACCTACGGGTCCTTAGTTAGTAGCTAGATGGCTTCCTCTCTCTCTCTCTTTTGATTCTCAATACAATGGTCTCTTGGAGATCTATTTGATGTAACTCTTTTTGCGTTGTGTTTGTTGGGATCCGGTGAACTTTGAGTTTATGATTAGATCTATTTTATCCATGAAAGTTATTTGAGTCTTCTTTTGATCTCTTATATGCATGATTACTTATAGCCTCGTATTTCTTCTTCGAATCTTTGGTTTAGTTAGGCCAACTAGATCGATTTTTCTTCCCATGGGAAGAGGTGCTTTGTGATGGGTTCGGTTGTGCGGTGTTCTTTCCCAATAATAGAAGGGGCAGCAAGACACGTATTGATCGTTTCTATTAAGGATAACAAGATGGGGTCTATTCCTACATGAATAGATCTTGTCTACATCATGTCATCGTTCTTATTGCATTACTCCGTTTTCGCATGAACTTAATACACTCGATGAATGATGGATAGCGGCCGATGTGTGGAGTAATAGTAGTAGATGCAGGCAGGAGTCGGTCTACTAATCTTCGATGTGATGCCTATGTAATGATCATTGCCTGGATATCATCGTAATTATTTGAAGTTCTATCAATTGCCCAACAGTAATTTGTTTACCGTCGTATGTTATTTTTCTCGAGAGAAGCCACTAGTGAAATCTACGGCCCGGGTCTATTCTTTATCATATTTGCTTTGAGATCTATTTTTATTTGCTTTCGTTTTCAGATCTATTATTCTAAAAACCCAGAAATACCTTGCTGCATTTTTTTCTTTATTTATTTTATTTTGTTTTATTGCGGGGTCTATTTATCCATAGTCATACAAACCAATCTATCTTTTACCCGAGAGGGATTGACAACCCTCTTACGCGTCGTGTTGCAAGTATTTACTCTTTGTGTGCAGGTAATGTTTACATAGTGTTGCTTGGTTCTCCTACTGGTTCGATAACCTTGCTTCATAACTACGGGAAATACCTACCGAAGTTGTACTGCATCATCCCTTCCTCTTCGGGGAAAAACTGACGTGGATACGAGCCATCAAGAAAGGAATTTTGGTGTCGTTGCCGGGGAGGTGAGGGCTTGAAGGTATATCTTTAGATCATGCAATCGAATCTTTTAGTTTCTTGTTTTATCACTAGTTTGTTCTATAAAGGAAAACTACAAAAAATGGAATTGAGGGAGCCTCATATTATTCGTCTTTATCATGTCTTTCTTGAAGATGATGGAAAGGAAAACTGTGCTCAATTGATAGAAGAAGAATTCAATAAAATATTTGGCATAAATTATAATCATGATTGCAATGTTGTTCGTATAAATACTTTAAATATTCATGATGCTAATGATATGCAAAGCCATAAGCTTGGGGATGATATATTTGATGAAGATGATATTTTTAGTCCCCCAAGTTTTGATGAGAAAAAATCTTATGATGATAGCATGCCTCCTATTTATGATGATCATATTAATGAAAGTGCATTTGAAAGAGTGTCAACTCTAGGTACTAATGATCCCACTATTTTGGAGGGTGTTGACTCTTATTACAGTATTGATAAAAAATGAATTTGGAGAGGTCATGACTTTATTTAGTGATGAATCCACTATTTTGGAAGAGGTTTCAATTGATTATGAAAACAAAGTTGTTATCTATGATGATTATGGTGATGACATGTATGCTATATTGAATAATGATAACCATGAAACTTGTCATCATGATTTTAATTTTCAATCACATGATAGTTATTTTGTTGAGTTTGCTCCCACTACTTTTCATGAGAATAAATTTGCTTATGTGGACAGTACTATGCTTGTGGATCATGAAAAGAATGCATTATGTGATATTTATATTGTTGAATTCATTCATGAGGCTACTGAAAATTATTATGAGAGAGGAACATATGCTTGTAGGTATTGCAATAATATCAAGTTTCCTCTCTATATGTTGAAAACCATGAAGTTTTGCTTGTTTTACCTTCCTATGCTAGTTGATTCTTGCTCCCATAAATTGTTTGATCAAAAAATACCTATGCATATGAAGTGGGTTAGGCTTTAATGTGCTTGTCATGTGATTCATGATGCTCTCTTTATGTTTCAACTATTATCTTTTATGCAAGCATCATTGAAATCATCATGCCTAGCTAAAAAGGCATTAAAGAAAAATGCTTGTTGGGAGACAACCCAACACGTTTACCTACTGCTTTTGTGTGTTCACATATTAGTCTACTGTAGTAATCATGTTTTATATCTTTTATTTCAATAAAGTACCAATTAAAGCGTTTGGGAAAGTATGGATGATAGTTGACTTGATTCTGTGCAAAAACAGAAACTTTTGTGCTCAGTCCATGAATTTTTAAAACTCACTGGAACGTGCTTTTGATCTTAAATTTTTTACAGATGATTTATACACAAATTACCTATGTTGTCCTAATATTTCTGAATTTTTGGAGTAGCAGAAGTATGGTTAGAGTACAGATTACTACAAAATGTTCTATTTTTGACAGATTCTATTTTCAATGCATAGTTTGCTTGTTTTCTAGTTTCTATGGCTTATATTGCTCAATATAAATTGTGGAAATGATAAGATACAGTAAGAATTCTGTGAGAACAATTATTTATATTGTCTTTGACAGTACCAAAGTGAATGATTTATCTTTATCATACTAATCTATCTCACGAAGTTCCGTTAAGTTTTGTGTGATTGAAGTTTTCAAGTTTCAGGTGAGATATCTATATGAGGAGAATAAGAATGACAAGACCCTAAGCTTGGTGATCCTCAAGGTACACTCAAGGTAATATTCAAGGAAGATCCAAGCAACTAAGCTTGGGGATGCCCCGGAAGGCATCCCCTCTTTCGTCTTCAACATTATCAGTAACCTCACTTGGAGCTATATCTTCATTCATCACATGATATATGTTTTTCTTGGAGCGTCATTTTATTTTGTTAGGATTTGCTTGCTCTTATTTATAATAATGTTTTTCATCTTTCATTTCAATAAAAATGTCAAGTATAGCCTTTACCATGCTTATTTTACAAGTCTATATGTGGCTGTTTGAAAACAGAAAGTTGCACGCTAGTGCGTGAATTCTTGAAAAAGTAATAATGTGATGAAATATTGAAATTTTTGCACAATAATCTATGATAAATTTTATACAATGTGGTAAATTTTCAGAATTTTTGGAGTTAAATAAGTATTGATATTCTTGCTTCCTTTACACACAGCTCTGTTTAGACAAATTGTTGTTATGTTTGCATTGTTTGCACATGTTTGCTTGTTTGATGATTCTATTTGAGGATAGGAGTATTAAATATGCAGAGGAAATTAGTATTAAATGTTGAATAACAATTTTAGTGATTTCCTATAGTAGATAATGATAAGGTTATTGCATTGATTTATACTAACTTATCTCATGAGTTCTTGTTGAGTTTTGTGTGGATGAAGTTTTTAAGATTTAGGGAAAGTGTTATATGAAAAGAATTAATGAGACACAAAAACTCAACCTTGGGGATGCCCAAGGCATCCCAAGATAATATTTCAAGAAGTCTCAAGCATCTAAGCTTGGGGATGCCCCGGTAGGTATCCCACCTTGTTTCATCAACAGTTATCGGTTAGCCTCGGTTGAGCCTAAGTTTTTGCTTCTTCAAATGATGTGTGCTATTCTTGGAATACCATTTTATTTTATTTTGCTTGTTGTTTCAATAAAATACTTAGATCTCAATGTTTTTAAATAAGAGAGAGTCCTCAATTAGCTACCCATTTACAAAACTACTCGTTTGAACATCACTTATATCTTTTTGGAGTAGTTTGTCAAATGCTCTTGTGCTTCACTTATATTATTTTGAGAGTTGATACTAGTGATGAAAATTTGCACAAGCTTTGAAATTGGTCCTAATATGATGAATATTCAAGAAGGATATAATAAAAACTTTCATGTAGATCATTGGATATGATAAGTTTGATTCCTTGCAATAGTTTTGTGATATGGAGATAATAATATGTGAGTCATGTTGGTGAGTAATTATGCTTTAGTAAGAATATTGGTGTTAAGGTTTGTGATTCCCTATGCAAGCACGAAAGTCAATAGTTATGCAATGAAGTTACATCCTACTTGTGGTGCATTATTTGGTGTAGTTATGTTTAATGCTCTTTTATGATCGTTTTCGTTTCTTGGTTGGTCGCTTCTCAATCTATTTGCTAGCCTCCATTTGTACTAAGTAGAATTACTACTTGTGAATCCAAAATCCTTAAACCCAGTTTTCCCATATGAGTCCACTATACCCACCTATATGTGGTATTCCTGTGTCGTTCTAAGCAAATTTGTATGTGCCATCTCTGATTTTCAAAATAATTTCCCTTTTGTGTGCTCGTACCACTCATGAAATGGTAGGGGGTGGCTGATATTTTTCCATGCTAGATGTGTTATTCTCAAGATGACTCTTTATTCACTTGTCATTACACGAGAATACGACAAAGGTATTAGGGATGCCCAGTCCCGAAATGAAAAAGGAATTTACTTTACGTTGTCAAATAATAAATTCCTTGGAAAGTGTTGGTATGGGAGGCACCCATGGATACGGCTAGCGTGGAATGTGAAAGTATGGTGGAAAAAGGAATAAACTTTATTTTCTGTTTGGGAAGCACCTATGATCTAGCATGGAAAGTATTGGGAACTACTTGATCGTTTTCGTTGACAGGAAAAGCATGCCACCCAAAATGTTTTATCTCTCTCTTTTTTCGCTTTCAGCTCTGACACCTCTACGAATCCCTACTTCCCTTGGCGAAGGGCCTTTCTATTTACTTTATGCAATATTTATTTTTATTTGAGACTCCAACTTCTCTTATAAAGCACCAACTAAGGGGCACTATGGTCGCACTTGAGCATTGGGTGTAGCTAATATGCGAGTGTGTTTCATGAATGGATCAATGATTGAGCATAGTGGGCTAGGGATAACTTGCTTTGGTGTGGATATTTTGAAAGACATGGTTGCTTGTTGATATGCTTGAGTATTGAAATCTTCATGTCAAAACTAGATTATTGCTTTGAATCATATAAAAGTCCATATGTCCATACTACAAAGAAAAGAACATGTGATGAACATGTTAGGCAACATTCCACATCAAAAATTCTATTTTTATCATTTACCTACTCAAGGACGAATAGGAATTAAGCTTGGGGATGCTAATACATATCCAATGTATCTATAATTTTTGCTTGTTCTAAGCTGTTATATTATCATTCTTGGATGTTTTACAATCATTTTATAGCAACGTTATATCATTTTTTGGGACTAACCTATTGACATAGTGCCCAGTGCCAGTTGCTTTTTTTGCTTGTTTTTTACTTCGCAGAAAATCAATACCAGACGAAGTCCAAACGCGGCGAAAAATTTTGGATATTTTTTTGGACAGAAGACACCTGTTGCGCCAAAGAATTATCGGAGAGGGGCTTCGGGGGGAGCACAGGCGCGCCCTGGTGGGTTATGCCCACCTCGGCCGCCTCTCGCACCACCTCTTTGCTCTATAAATTCCCCAAAAATCTAAAAACCCTAGGGGAGTCAATGAAACACAATTCCAGCCACCGCAAGTTCCAGAACCACCAGATCCAATCTAGACACCATCACGGAGGGGTTCATCATCTTCATTGGTGCCTCTCCGATGATGCGTGAGTAGTTCATTGTAGACCTACGGGTCCATAGTTAGTAGCTAGATTGCTTCCTCTCTCTCTCTCTCTCTCTCTCTCTCTCTCTCTCTATCTTGATTCTCAATATAGTGGACTCTTGGAGATTTATTTGATGTAACTCTTTTTGCGGTGCGTTTGTTGGGATCCGATGAAATTTGAGTTTATGATCAGATCTATTTTATCCATGAAAGTTATCTAAGTCTTCTTTTGATCTCTTATATGCATGATTACTTATAGCCTCGTATTTCTTCTTCAAATCATTGGTTTGGTTAGGCCAACTAGATCGATTTTTCTTGCCATGGGAAGATGTTCTTTGTGATGGGTTCGGTCGTGTTGTGTTCTTTCCCAGTGATAGAAGGGGCAGCAAGACACGTATTGATTGCTGCTATTAAGGATAACAAGATGGGGTCTATTCCTACATGAATAGATCTTGTCTACGTCATGTCATCATTCTTATTGCATTATTCGGTTTTTCCATGAACTTCAAATAATTATGATGATATCCAGGCAATGATCATTATATAGGCATCATGACCATGATTAGTAATTTGTTTACCCATCGTATGCTATTTTTCTCGAGAGAAGCCACAAGTAAAATCTACGTCCCCCGGGTCTATTCTTTATCATATTTGCTTTGGGATCTATTTTATTTGCTTTTGATTTCAGATCTATTGTTATAAAAACCCAAAAATACCTTGCTGCACTTTTTCTTTATTTATTTTATTTTATTTTATTGAGAGATCTATTTATCCAAAATCATACAAACCAATCTATCTTTTACCCGTGAGGGATTGACAACCCCTCTTACGCGTCGGGTTGCAAGTATTTGCTCTTTGTGTGTAGGTACTATTTACATAGTGTTGCTTGGTTCTCCTACTAGTTCGATAACCTTGGTTTTATAACTGAGGGAAATACCTACTGAAGTTGTACTACATCATCCCTTCCTCTTCGGGGAAAAACTAACGTGGATACGAGCCATCACCCCACCGAGAGCACAGGAGTCCCTTAAGGCGATGGTGCGAGAGGGGGCGGGCGGGTTAGGGGATCCCGGGTTGGTGGTGCAGGCCAGGATAGCCACCTCATGCGCAGGCAGCCCAACGAGTTCCAGCATGGCCATGGGTGTAAGGGAGAGCTCAGGCGCGTCGACGAGGTCCACCGAGCCAACGGAGGGAGGTAGGAGGGGTGCTTCAAGGTGAGCACTAGAGTCGTGGGCTGGGGCGGCAGGGGCCGGAGAGGAGGCAAGTGAGTGAGGCGAGGTGGCTAGGAGGACCACCATGCCCACATTGGATGTGTTGTTGTCCCCATCTGAAGGGACCATAGAGGACTCGAGGGCCGAAGGGGGCAGAGCATCGTGGGTCCGACCAGCCGGCTGCCCACCTCGACCAGAGGCCGGAGCCGGAGGGTCACGGGAGGGAGACCTGCTGATGTGGTAGTAGTCCCCCTCCGTGTTTGAGCATGCGAGTGTCGCCGTTGTCTGTCATAGTAATCGTCGTCGTCCCCAGGACCGCCCCCACGAGGCTGTCGCTAGAGAAGCGTGGGTGGCCCACGTGGTTCGAGGGCTCCGGTGTGATCGTGATGTCGTAACACAGGTCGTTGAAGAAAATACAGACTGCGATGCCGAGCTTGGAGGAGTCAATTGTCCTGACCTTGACCCGGACCTCCTCCTCCTTCCGAAGACAGAGCTCATCCACCATGACCACCTTGCCAAGGATCCAGGACATCTGGCGGATGACACGCTCAGATCTCGCAATATTGGGGAGGCTAGAGACACTACAAAAAAAAAGACACATCCGTGACATTTTGGGCCGAACGAAAAAAAATTATGTCATACATATGACACTTCTATGACGATAATTGTGACAAAACCCGGTATCATCGTAGATGTGGTGGGATCCTACTTCTATGACAAAAAATCATGACAGAAAATGGGCTTTTCGTCCTGGGCGGGCTGGAGACCCAGCTGCATGACATTCTTTGGGCCGTCCATGACGGAAAAAACCGTGGTAGAAGCGAGGGGGAGGAAAATTTCGGGGAGTTGCCGGTTATGGTGGGAGGTCGAGGGCGGAGCAATGCGCGTTTCTCTCGTACGTACGCGTGTGTGTGCGAGGCGTTGGCTCTAACTGAAGCTGAGCGAGGCGTTGGGCTCTAACTGAACCCGAGCGATTGCACTGCAGGCTACGCGTTACTGAACCCGAGCGATCGATCGATGGCTGTTAATTGAACCCGATGGAGCGATTCCTTCGCTATTGCTGCTAACTGAAGCCGATCGATTGGATGAACAGTGAGCGTTGCTGGGGGGTTTGGATGAATAGTGAGCGGTGGCGTTGCCTCTGGATGAACAGGAACCCGTGGTGTGGAGGGCTGGATGAACAGTAAACGGTGGAGGGGTGGCCGTGGAGGGGTGGTTGAACAGGACCCCGTGGTGTGGAGCGCTGGATGAACCGTAGACGGTGGAGGGGTGCCCGTGGAGGGGTGGTTGAACAATAGCCGGTGGAGTAGCATGCGGTGGAGGCTGGATGAACAGGAGCCCGTGGAGGCTGGAGGAGGTCGACGGTAGCCTGTGGAGGCTGGAGGAGGTCGACGGTGGAGATGAACAGTATCCCGTGGAGTCCCGTTTTGCGGTACGCCACACCCCTTTCGATGAACAGGACCCCCGTTTGGACCGTAGGAGGTCCATTTCGTCTGTTTTGCGGTACGCCACACCCCTCCCGATGAACAGGACCCCCGTTTCGACCGTAGGAGGTCCGTTTCGTCCGTTTTGCGGTATGCCAGACCCCTCCCGATCAACAGGACCCCCGTTT
>NC_041393.1:376099620-376164617 GCF_002162155.2 Triticum dicoccoides
CGTAGGAGGTCCATTTCGTCCGTTTTGCGGTACGCCACACCCCTCCCGATCAACAGGACCCCCGTTTCGACCGTAGGAGGTTCGTTTCCTCCGTTTTGCGGTACGCCAGGCCCCTCCGGATCAACAGGACCCCGTTTCGAACATGGACGGTCGAACACAAGGCCGTTTCCTCCGTTGTGTGGTACGCCAGGCCTCGTTTCCATCACCTGTTCCATCCAAGCCCTCCCGATGAATACGACCACGCATTCCGTTCCGACCAAGACGGTTGGCTCCCCATGAACATGACGACGATGTTGTTTCTCCGTTCCGACCCAGCCATGTACGTACACGTGATAGGCGTTCGAGACCCTGCCCGTATGTACGTATGTGGCCGTATTTTCTTTCTTGCACCCTCGCCGTTGTACGTACGTGTACATGCTATGTGTGTGCCTCTACTACAACACGTGCACGCCTCTACATCCACCAGTATATATGTACGTACACCTTCGCGACCATAATGACAATGCTATGTACGCTTCGACCAGGTGGGTCCCAACTGTTAGCCACTTCCTTGCGTGCGAAGATGTAGCTGGTGGGTGCCACCAGTCAGGGGGGCGAATCGTTTTGGTTTTTTTTGCTCGGACGCACTTCCTTGCGTGCGAAGATGTAGTCGGTGGGTCCCAGCAGTCAGGGGGCGAATCTTTTTTTTGCCCGGACGCACTTCCTTGCGTGTGAAGGTGTCACTGGTGGGTCCCAGCGGTCAGCGGTCAGGGGGAAATGTTTTTTCGTGAAATACAGTGGACCGTCCGGTGGGTCCCAGCTGTCAGGTGAAGGAATCATTATTTTCTGCGTAATAAGGAGGTACTTCCTTGCTGCGGCCGTGGACCCAGCTGTCAGCCTCTCCACGTACAGTCCACGTCCGATGGAAGTCATTCCTTGACCACGTTGACCACACTGCGCCGAGAGCACCAGGGCGGTGGACGATGGTGAGGCCTAGGAAGGGGACGACAGGGAGCCGGGGAAGACGCGGCAGTGGAAGCCCGCGCAAAGAGGAGTACGAGGGTTCACTAGTTCGGTTGTGGTGTGAGGCTACCGTCGCCGCAGGGCCTGGCCAGCGGTGGGAATAGTAGGGGGCGGTGAGGCCTCCGCGGCAGCACAGCCGGCCACGGGAGGCAGGAGCATGTGGCACGACCGGCGCTGCTTTGGGCGGCTGGAGCAAGAAGACCAGAGGTTGAAGAAGCACTACGGCCGTTGGATGGACATCGTATGGTCACTGGAGCTAGAATCTTTCATATTGACTAAAGTTGACAAAGGCCCCCATCCCAGTCAACTTAGTAAGCCCACAAATCAGCCTCCCACCATGGTGGGTCCCAGCTAGCAAGGGGAGTATTCATTTTTTTGTGCGTAATAAGGAGGCACTTCCAGTCGGTCCGAGCTAACAGCGCGGGGAACGTTTTTTTTGCGAAATATGCTGGCCCGTCCGGTGGGTCCCAGCAGTCAGGGGGGAACGTTTTTTTCGCGAAATAAGGTGGCCCGTCCGGTGGGTCCCTGCTGTCAGGTGGAGGAATAATTATTTTGCGCGTAATAAGGAGGCACTTCCTTGTGGCCGCCTGGACCCAGCTGTCAGCCTCTCCACGTACAGTACTCTTCCGATGGAAGTCGGTCGTTGACCACGTTGACCACGCCGCGCGAGAGCACCAGGGCAGTGGTCTGGACGACGGCGAGGCCTAGGAAGGGGACGACGCGGATCCGGGAAAGACGCAGCAGCGGTAGCCCGCGCGGAGAGGAGTACGAGGGTTCACTGGTTCGGCTGCGGCGTGAGGCTGTCGTCGCTGCAAAATAACAGGGGGTGTGGGTGAGTAGAGGGATACCCTGGGCCAGTGGTGGGAGTAGTAGGGGCGGTTAGGCCTCCGCGGCATCACAGCCGGCCACGAGAGGCAGGAGCACGCGGCACGACCGGCGCTGCTTTGGGCGGCTGGAGCAAGAAGACCAGAGGTTGAAGAAGCACTATGGCCATTGGATGGACATCGTACAGTCACTGGAGCTAGAATCGTTCATATTGACTAAGTTGACAAAGCCCTCCGTCCCCGTCAACTTAGTTGGCCCACAATTCATCCTCCCACTATGGTGGGTCCCATCTAGCAGGGTGGGTATTCATTTTTTTTGTGCGTAATAAGAAGGCACTTCCTTGCGTGCGAAGATATAGCTGGTGCGTCCGACATGTCAGCGGGGGGAACGTTTTTTTTGCGAAATACAAAGGCCCTTCCGGTGGGTCCCAACTATCAGGTGGAGGAATCATTATTTTGCGCGTACAGTCCACGGCCGATGGATGTCCTTCGTTGACCACGTTGACCAGGCCGCGTCGAGAGCACCATGGTGGTGGACGACGGCGAGGCCTAGGAAGGGAACGACACGGAGCCGGGGAAGACTCGGCAATGGTTGCCCACGCGGTGTGGAGTACGAGGGTTTAATGGTCCGGCTGCCGTCGCCGGAAAATAACAGGAGGTGTGGGTGAGTAGAGGAATGGCCTGGCCAGCAATGAAGTAGGGTGGAGCGGTGCGGCCTGTGCGGCAGCACAGCCGGCCACGGGAGGCGGGATCAGGCAGTCCCACCGGAGCTGGTTTGGGCGGCTGGAGCAAGAAGATCAGATATTGAAGAAGTAGCACGACCGTTGGATTGTTGACGTGTACTTTGGCTTTGTCAACTTAGTCCACAAACGATTCTAGTAGCACGACTGTTGGATTAACATCCAACGGTCACTGCTACTAGAATCATTTGTGGACTAAGTTGACAAAGCCAAAGTACACGTCAACCTAGTAGACCCACAAGTCAGCCTCCAAATCTGTCCCAAACAGCATACAGCCCGAAATTTCTAGCCGGGTTCAAATTAATTTTAAATCTAAATGTACCTTAATTTAAATTCAATGAAATTTTACCCGCACAAAAACAATGAAATTTAAAATATCAAAATCCGAAAGAAAACAGTATTTGGGAACTAATTGCCTGTTTGCTGTATTTTTTTCATTTTACAGCCCATTTATTATTACTTATAGCCCATTTATTATTACTTATAGCCCATTTCTTATTACTTATAGCCCATTTTCTGGGCAAAATGCATCCCTCCTCGTCTTGAAAGATTTCCGGCCCAGCAGGGCGTAGAAAAGCAAGTAGGCATGTGTTGGTTATTCTGCAAAAAACAAACTAGGCTGGTCATGTGCTAAACATATGAAATAAAAGCCTGGGCTAGATGGGCCACGGGTCCCGCACAACCCAGTTGATACCCTTCTCCGTCCTGAAAAAACAAAATTACTGCGCGCGCTGCTGGGTCCCTACTATCATCCTCACCATGTACAGTCATCTCCTTATTCCTCTCGGTGGTTGACCATGTTGACAACACCGGAGGGCGGCGCCGCGGCGAGCGCGAAGGACGATGGTGAGGCCTCGGACGGGAACGAACAGGAGCCGGGGAAGATCACAGCCAGCCGTGGGAGGCGGGAGCAGGCGGTCCCGCCGGCGCTGGTTTGGCTTTGGCGGCTCGAGGAAGAAGAGACTGAAGAAACGCGACAGACATTGAATGTCAATCGAATGGTCAAGGTTGGCACAATCGTTTTTTGACTAAGCGGACACCAAGTAGCATACTCTTTTTATATATAGGAAGAGAACTGCAAGGAAAATGCGTTCGTCTGCCGTCCTCCTCATAGGGAACGTTTGCCACATAAGTGACTAGCACCCTTGGTTTTCAACCGAGAGGTCTTGGGTTCGAGTCCGAGGAACTCTCAATTTTGTCCTCCTTCCTTCCTCGCAAAAAAAAGGGAAAGAAAATCAAAGACTTGGGAAGGCGTACAGAACAAGCTAGTGTACCAGTAAAGAGACGTTGCAGAGTTTTAGAAAAAAGAAAGACGTGCTCCTGTAGCTGGTTCGAATCCAAATCTAGACTATGACTACATATGGTGATATGCTACTCTGCAAGTAATGAAACTGACATATCCAACGTTCGCTTCTCCTCTTCTCTACTTACTCTGCCTAGCATCAGAAGCTTTGGCCACAGCAACCATGTTCGCTGGCTGCTCGTCCACCTACTCTTCAGCA
Organism: Triticum dicoccoides; assembly: GCF_002162155.2. NCBI lineage: Eukaryota > Viridiplantae > Streptophyta > Magnoliopsida > Poales > Poaceae > Triticum > Triticum dicoccoides. Next base: position 376,103,689 of record NC_041393.1, read on the forward strand.
GGCAACAACCAGATATGCGCCAAGTCGCCACCCGTACCATCGCCTGTGGGTCTCATCACACCCCCGCCGGCACGCGCACCGCAGCCGATTGCTCATCGCAACCCGCTGCCATTGGTGTGGTGCCACTGCTGCAAATCACGCAGAGTCATCCGTCGCGTCTCAACCACAATCCGCAACCCTGGCCGAGTCTTCTACAAATGCCCGAATCATGGGGTAATAATATGTTTAAGTGTTGTTCTGCTGCTTTCAGTTGCTGATTTTTTTAATAGTTTGGTTGATGATCTTCCAATTTGATTCGTGCAGAAAAGGGAAGATTCGTGTGATTTGTATTCTGGGAAGTTGCTGATGTGGGGGAATGCAACTACGCTGATTATTTGGTTAGCCGAGGAATCCAAATACCAGCAGGTTGGGGTGTTGGACAAGTAACTAAAGGAACGACAGAAGAGGAAGATGCAGAGCAGAAGGTTAAAGACGCAGTTCCTCTGATCATGGCCAAGCAACAGCTGCTGAACGGCCTTGACAGGAATGAGGAGATGAAAGAGATTGTGAAGATAATGGGCAAAATCGATGTGCTCTGTAGGATGATTGTCTCTTTATTTGAAGTGTATGTAGCACTCGTGATGTATTCAGTGGCTACGACATGAGCACTTTGCTGAAACTAGTAATGAATGAAACCTGTGTAGCAGGTTGGGCATAGTGTTGTGAACATCTAATGATTTCTATTAATGGAAACACAAATCAGCATACATAACAAGTGATGTTCTCACAGCAAAATACTAAACAACATGTTCATCAGGTTTCAGTTGTCATAGCAAACACAATTTCACATAGTAGATAAAAAACGTCTTCTGACAGGCAAATGCGACAAAAGCAATGTAATCATCATCCGCAGCAGCAGCGTCAACATCTTCGCCATGTGTATCAGTCTGAATCGTAATTCCCCACGGTGTCATCTTCTTCTTCGTCCTCAACGTCCTCGAACGTTGGCTTCTTCTTGATCAACTCTTGTATGTCCACAGCACGCAGGCAATCTTTTCGCCGGCGTCATTGACGTGATGGTTCTCAAAGATATTAGGAACATCTGTGTTATCTTGTACATCAGGAGCAGTGTAAGCATCATCTTGTTGTGCAACTTCATTAAACGAATTCCTCTACTCAAACCTTTGCAATACTCTCCAGTCATCGCTATGTGCAAATGTGTCTTCCAAGAAAAATATCTGTGTTGCTTGATTTGCCAAAATATAAGGCTCGTTGGTCCGGTACGCCGCCTTGACATCGATGGATTTGAAATAACCATCAGCTCTGGGTTTTGCAATCCTGGAAAATAGGTTATACCAACGACAGCACAACAGAACCACACACCGATGATCCTCAAAACTGGAGATATACTGCAACTGAACAATGTCTGTTATGTTAGCATACATTTCAGTTTTCTCTTTGTCATACGTATCCGTGCTCATGATGGCACTATTTTGTGTCTTACTGCCTTCATCTCGTGCAAGGGTGTTGTAGCGCACATCTCCAACAACGCAAGATTCATAATGTCTTACCCGAGTATCAGGACCCATTGCTAGTGAGTAAAGGGCATCATCAACTGCCTGCCCATCCTCCCACATCTTCTTAACCTATGGTTAGAAAATAGACAAGCTGATCATATTATGTACTCAATATATTAAAAAAACTAACAATGCACTTCAAAACCTTACATGGTTCTTGAACCATTTCGCAAATCCTGCCATAACCAGTTTGTCAATGTTTCTTGGATTTTGCAGCAGTAACTCCTCCTTGTACATGCTGCACAACATAGTGATCGTGTCAAACATCTAAATATATAAGAATGTGCTGCAAGTTTAGTAGATTACGATGTATAAGCTCCAGTACTGCACTTACTTGATATAAGGTAGTATCTCAGGACAGTTATTCAACACATACAAACCATTTTGTCCAAATCTTTAGGTTTGTCCTCGTCGACTCTTCCGTGTAACTCGAACAGAATAATCAAAAACATTGAGCCCGGGATTGTCTTCACCCACCTCTTTGCTAAGCTGATCAGCTGTTTCAATGTATTTTGAGCAGAATGTCAACGCTTCTGTAGCAATGTAGGCCTCTGCAATGGAACCCTCGGGTCTATCTCCGTTCCTAACATAGCCCTTGAAAGTGCCTAGCCGCCTTTCAATAGGGTACATCCAGCCATACTGTACTGGACCTCTAAGTAGTGCCTCATCAGGTAGATGAACAGCCAAATGCACCATCACATCAAAGAAATCTGGAGGATATATCTTCTCAAGGTCGCATAGGGTAGTTGGTATCTTGTCTCTAAGACGCTCCAAAGCATCTATCCTGATATTTCTACTATAGAGTTCCCTGAAGAATTGTCCCAACTCTGCAATTGCTCTGTATAAGTAAGGGTGGCCCAATCCTCTAAGGATAACCGGTAAAACCCTTTGAAGTAGGACGTGGCAGTCATGAGTTTTCAACCCTTGTACCTTGTTTCCATCTGCACTGACTCTCCTTTCAGGATTGGAAGCAAATCCATGTGGGAATCTCACACGTGACAGGACCTCACAGAATTCTTTTCTTTTTACCTTGTCCAAGACGTACACAGCTGGTGCCATATCCCGTGGTTTACCTTCATCTTGCACCTGCAAATCCTTTCTGATACCCACGTGTGACAAATTAATCCTAGATTTTAAGGTATCTTTCGTCTTGCCTTCAATGTTAAGAAGTGTGCTGATAATGCTGTCACATATATTTTTCTCGATGTGCATCACATCAAGATTGTGCCACAGATCCAAATCTTTCCAATACTCCAAGTCCCACAAAGTGGACCTGCGGGTAAACAATAATCTCTCTTCTACCATGCCATGCTTCCTTTTCCCGCTACCATTACCAGGATGGTTTCCTGGTGTAATATGCCTGACCTTCTCTAATTCCACTTGCAACTCATCGGCGGTGAGCCTCTTTGGCGCATCACGGTTTTCATGCTTTGCATTGAACACATGTCTTCGGTATTTTCTAGGATGCGGCTTGTCCTTGGCAAGGAAACGGCGGTGTCCAATGTAACAGATCTTGCTAAGTATTGCGTATGACAGCGGATTCCTGTCACAGCGAACACATGCATTGTAACCATGTGTCGTTCGCCCTGACATAGTGCCCAAAGCCGGATAATCATGGATGCACCAAATTACAACAGCACGCAGAAAGAAATCAGCTGGTGGGCTGCTATATAAGTCTTGAGTGAGAACACCCTTCCATAGTTGTTGAAGTTCCTCCACAAGAGGCTCCATGAACAAATCAAAATCCTTTCCAGGAATTTTTGGACCTGGGATGAGCAAGGCCATCATGTAGTTTGATTCTTTGGTGCAGACATTTGGAGGCATGTTGTAAGGGATAACAAGCACTAGCCACATGCTATATGTGGCGCTCTGGTGGCCAAATGGGTTAAATCCATCTAAAGCTAAGCCAAGTCTAATGTTTCTCGGGTCAGCAGCAAACTCTTTGTGTTTATCATTGAAGCTTTTCCACTCACTACCATGAGATGGATGGCTCATTACATTCTGATCTCTATACTCCTGGTTCCTAGAATGCCACAGTACATCCTCTCTTGTTTCAGCATCATGAAACAACCTCTGCAATCTTGGTGTAATTGGAAAATGTCTCAGAACATTATGAGGAACCCTCTTCACAGCATCGCCATCTTTCCATCTTGATGATTTGCATTTCGGGCATTCACTTAAGTTGGCATAATCCTTCCGGAACAGAACACAATTATTCTTACAAACATGGATCATATCATATCCAATTCCAACTGCACGAAGGAAATTCTTCATTTTACTGTAGGTGTGTGGCAGCTTAGACGCATCTGGGAAAGATTTGTGGAAAGCAACCAACATCGCATCGAATGATTTGTTGGTCATCCGCTCAGATGTCTTCACCTGAAGAAAGGTGACCATAGCTGAGAATACTGACAGCTTATTTCCTGGGGTGACAGCAACGTTGCATTGTTCCAACATGCTGGCCCACCGTTTTTCTTCTGCAGGTGAAAGTTCACGGAATGCACGAGCATTTCGTAGCATTGTTTCAATGTTGGTCAAACTCACTGGCTTCACCACCACCTCCTCCTCCTCTTCCACCTAAGCATCAGGCAGATCAAGATGTTGATCTGCTGCTTCCACGTAGTCAATAACATTGACGTTCATAGCTTCACCATGATGAACCCACCTAGTATATGTGACCGACATCCCATACAAGTGTAGATTATTTTGCACAGTTGACTGGGGTCTTGTAACTGAATTCATACAACTGCTACACGGGCAGAGCTCATCTGATTTCGGACCACTGTACTCAGCTCTGATAAAGTTCATGAAGTTTTCAACCCCCTCGACATATGCAGCGGAGAATCTTCGAGCAGAAGTTATCCAAGTCTTGTCCATCTGTTAGACATACAAATTAGTTCTTCTACTAGATATTACAGGAAAAACATATATGCTTTTTTATGAAGTCCAGAAAAAAAATACCTAGGTCGATGTCTAAAGCTATGGCAAGATATTTGGACGAGCAGATCTAAGTAACGAAATATATGTAAAGCTAATTCAGCAAACAGATTTGAGTGCTAAATTATGGCAGGCTGATTCAGCAGTCAATGAGCCCGAGCACACAGCCATCGAACTATCGAAGGCCATCGCAGCAATAAAGATCGAGTATAAAACGGTGTAGAGCTATTTCACCTAATAGATTGGCTACTAGACCATGGCAATCTACGTCACAATAAATATATGGCAGGATATTTCAGCAACTAATCGGCCTTGGCATGCCATCTCAGCTAAGCAGATTGAGTGCAGAACAGGGCAAGAAAGCTTCTTAAGCAGAGCATATTGACAGTAAACTACTTCGGCAAACAGTGAGATTAACAGCGTCTATCAGCTAACATTCAGCGCTACACCGACATGAACGGGGCCTTGGTCTAGAATGAGCGTACCATGGGAGAAGTTGACTGCCATGCGTGTCCACACGAACATCGCCAGCGGTGGTGGCGCTGACCGCCGTGCGCCTCCACAAGAACGTAGCCAGAGGTGGCGGCGCGGCTAGAGGACGCCAGTCTACGAGAGCGTACTGTGGGAGCGAGAGGATCGCCGTGCGTCCCATTGATGAACCGCGGTGCCGACGTATCGGTGCGGCGGGGAGGGCGGCTTTGGCGGAGTGAATGGAGTGGAGGGGGGATGGAGGGGAGGGTGGTTTGGGAATATTTGGCCGAAGGGCGGTTGAATCAAATTTGGGGGTAATTTTTGTGTGGGGGGGAGGATTTTCGCGCGGTGGGCGGGGGGAGTTTGGCGCATGGTCGGTTTCTCCAAGTGCAGTCCCACGTGTCAGTGAAGAGGCAAGCCGAAGCGCGTTCCGTTTGCGTGAGCCGTGTGCAGGACCGAACGTGTGTGGGGTGCAATACGACCGCGACAGGAGTGATGTGAGTGTACCGCCTTTTTCCTTTTAAACTAGGTGCTTCGCCCCCTCAAAAAAATGTTGCTTCGCGCGATCCATCGATACTACTACTAGTAATCCGGTAATCCCGACTAAAACAGTGCGGCCGGGTCTTTTCCTGCGCGATATGCTGGGAGGTTGGCTTAGTTGGGTTTTTTAGATTTGTCTTGGTTCAATAAAAAAGCAGAGTTGGTGATGATGGTGTGCCTGTTATCCTGCAATATAGGCCGTCCGATCTATATCTAACGGATAGGAAGGAAACTATGACAATTTACTCGCACTCCTCTCCACATTTGCAGATAAGGCTTTCCCTCGTTCATCCTTTTCTCTCACAAGATCTTGATCTTCCGTGCACTAGTACTCCTACAATATGTATATTATTGTGAAAGTTCATATACACCGGCCGAGATTAATGCAAACACGGCAGATTTTCATTACATTTTGAACTTTTATAAGACAGAAAAATAAAAGAAACCCGACCCTAAACCTATTCTACGGCGGCGACCAACATCCTCCATCTGCGATCTCTATGTACGGGGGCGGGGTTCAAGACCCGTGAAGTGAAGGTGCGGTCTCCGGCGAGGAAGAGTAGAACACGGGATACGGACCGGCCAGTTGGCACACCATGCCCTGCCACCTCCCATGCCCTACTCATCCTCGGAGGAGTCCCCGACCTTGGTGGTGTCGGACGTTGGACGGCAGCAAGTAGGACGCGTGGCTGATGGTGCTCCCGTCGTCAGCCGCCAGCGTGGCCACCGCTTGTGCGGTCGCGTCCGTGTCCGGCTACGCCGCTATTGCATCGCGAGAGGCGACTTGAGCGAGGGCGGCGACCTCGAGCTTCATCCCCGAAGACAAGCTCTCCCGCAGAGTGTTCGCACTTGCAGTCATGGCGGATGTGGTGTCAGGTACGAGGACGATGCGCTATGGTGTGGAGGTTAGCTGGGCGTTGCCGCTTTAAGTAGCGCATTCCGATGAGGCCAAGCGTCCGGGTGCGTCATTAAGTCGCCGGAGTTGGTTCCTCGGGCACCGAGACTCTTAACGACGACATACGAACAGACGGCATGAATGCGGGTAGCTGGCGCCGGCTGGGAACGCACCGCGCGACGGCGTGAGGGATGAGGGCTTTGGTGTGCCAGGGTAGTCAGCTGCGGTCGTGGCAACATTGGAGATGCCCTTTGCTCAAATGCGATCCCCGCATGTCATTGAAAAAGCAAGACGACCCGGCATGGTCTCAGGTCCAGAGGATGCAGTTTGCCGCGCTACACCACTCCATGGACGCGTCGCGGCGCCCCGTGCATCCACGACGAGCCGGGTGTTGGGGTGTGTTTGGATTGTGGCCAAAGTGCACCTTACCAAAATTTTGGTCATGACCCAAAGATTGGTCTTTGTTTGGATGGTTGCCATTTCTTTGGCATGCCAATGAACTCTAGCCAACTCTAGTTCATTTTTCTTGCCAATGTCGGCCAAATCATGGGCAACCAATACCTCAACCAAAATTTTGGCTACCCAATGCTTTGATGGGGCAACCTTGGGCACAAACCAAACATACCATTGGTCGGGCCACAGCACAAACGCCACCCTCGGCACACTGAAACCGACCGTGTCTATCGATGATATGAGCGTGTCGCTCACCGTGGTCGCCGTGTCCAGAGGCGGTGCTGGAGCTGTGCCCCATTGTTGGCCCCAAAGACCCACATGAACGGTTGTCGGTGGTGACGACGTCGTGGGCCAGCTCCTCCATTGGACTAGTCTGCGCTATGTCGTCCTGACGGGTGTGCCCCACATGTCGGTTTCCCTGTTTTCCCGGCCATATTCGAGCATGAGTGCTCCGCGTTGCGCATTAGGCCTTTCACTATGTAGGCCAAGCGAGACAACTTATTGTTTATTTGAGCCGTTCAAGTGTAATCATGTGGCGTTTTCTTATTTCTCATTCCTCTCCAACCCTCTTCTCCATCGATCATGTCGCCCTCTAGTTGAGTCCATCCTCCCGCATGCCTCATTTAAACATTCCACCGAGTATCATTCGCATGTACCCACCCTAGTCCTCTTTCAATAGATCTCCGGACCCCGAGATGAAATCGAGAGGGAACGAGTGGGGGCATGTGATACCTAAGGCGGATTCAAAATTTTGAACCGGTGATCATAGCATTCGCAAATCATATATAAAGGGTATTTAATGTTCGTTTCATTTTTGAACGCACAATATACTCCCTCCTATCCTTTCTACCTTACATATAAGTTTTATGTGTAGTCAAAGTATCTCTACTATCATAAAAAAGGTATCAACATTCAACAACGCCCAATCAATATTGTTATATTCGTACGTACTCCTAGATTTGTACTCGAGATGGTTTCCAATTTGACTATTAACAAGATTAATAGTACTCCTTTCACATAGGTGAGTAAGTCATCTTAGGCTGTGCACCGTGACCAAGGAGGAGGGGAAAACGGGAGATATTAATGTTTATTTGCTAATTAATAGTATTGCATGCAATGAACTAACCATTGCATGTCATGTCTGATAGTCTCAGGTCATTAAAAGCATGCACACCCTCATCTCTTATTGGTTCATATGTCAAGAAACAAGAAACGAGGTAGAAGTTAATGCACCGCGCCTACGTGTTTTGGGATTATTTGGTTTTCGTAAGATGACTTACACACCTAGACGGAGGGAGTACATGAGATGTATAATGTGAAAATTATATCATTGGAAACTCCTTTCACCTACGAAATTGACCATATGCTTTGTGTAAGTTGCATGTCATATATTATTACTCTAACATTTGGTCAAAGTTAGCCTCGAAAAATGCATTAGACCCTGTATGCTTTGTGTAAGTTGCATGTCATATATTATTACTCTAACATTTGTGTAAGTTGCATGTCATATATTATTACTCTAACATTTGGTCAAAGTAGTATAGTGGAAGTGGATCCTCTGACGTAGGTATCCCTGCCTTACCCTCCCTTTCGGTCACTTACTGGCGGACCCCATGCTTGCTAGGCCCCGCATGTCAGTTACTCAATGGGTTCGGCCACGTCAGGGGATCCTCATCCATAGTATATTCCCTCTGTTTTTATTTACTCCCCATAAAACAGAGGGAGTAGTGGTATAATAAATGACGCGGGTGGGGGAGGGGGAGGGACGTCGGTTTGCTCTCAACTGCGGTCCCACAAGCGAGCGAAAATGCAAGATGAAGCGTGTTCCATTCAGTGAGCGACATGGAGGGTCTAGCGTGCCGGGCTGCAACCGAACGCGACAAGAGCGATGTACAGTCAAAACCGATTGATCGGTCATCACCTGAACCACTATTCACACCAGAACCTTCGCTGCTCGGCCTACGCCAGCCACTGCCCTAAAACCACACCAAATCTCCAGCCCATTTCACCACCTTTCGATCCCCTAGCCCGCATCAAGCATCCCCTAGTTCGCCGGAAAGCCATGGTGCGCTGCAAGATCACTTACTACAAGATGCTGACGCCAGAGCACCGTGCAGAAATCGCGGCAGCGGTCGGCGCCACAGACCTCCGTTCCCAAGCTCGCTTTGCGGCGGGCCAATCCCCGAGTTCTCTGGAGCCAAGCTTCGAGGAGGAGGAAAGCGATCCGATGTTCACTGCAGAGGTTGCGGCGCAGAAGGCCCCCGATGGGTATGAGACGATGGAAGTCGACTTCGTGCCGGCGTCCGAGTCCCCCATGGTGCAGGCGGACCAGCGGTTCAACATGGCGATACTAAAGGAGGACCGGGAGGCAGAGGCTCAACTCAACGCGGAGCGCGCGCATGCCGCTGCCATCGAGGCTGTCCTGCAGGCGGAATCGGATGTCGTGGATGTGAACCGGGCGGCGGAGGCTCAATTTGAGGCCGAGCGCGCGGATGCCGCTGCCATCGAGGCCCTCCTACAGGCGGAACCGGACGTCCTGGACATGAACTGGGCGGTAGAGGCTCGACTCGACGCAGAGGGCGCGGGTGCCGCTCTCATCGACGCCCTCCTGCGGGCGGAACCGGAAGTCCTGGACTTGAACCGGGCGGCAGAGGCTCGACTCGACGCGGAGCGCGCGGATGCCGCTCTCATCGACGCCCTCCTGCAGGCGGAACCGGAAATCCTAGACTTGAACCGGGCGGCGGAGGCTCGACTCGACGCAGAGCGCGCGGATGCCGCTGCCATCGATGCCCTCCTGCAGGCGGAACCGGATGTCCTCGACTTGAACCGGGCTGTGCTCTCGTCCGTGTAGAGCGCCCGCACGCTTCGCTTGAACGAGTAGCTGGAGGCCAAGGACAACCACAGTGCGGAGACACACGTCGGCAGTGACGGCTGGTTCGTGCCGGCATCCAAAGACGACGAGGCCATCTCTTTCCGCGAGCAGTGAAAGTTTTTCTTTATGTTGTTGTTTTTATTATTATGGATCTTGTGCTGTGTAAAAACATACTATTTGTTATGCAAGTCGCCTGAGTCTACCATTTCAGGCAGTTGGATGAATATCCTACGTCTCCTAACCCTTCTTTCCTTCTTCCTCACCTCTTCTTCTTCCCCAACAGACCACCACACGGGCCGTACGGATACTCCGGTTGGATAAACATACTCTATGAACGAAAATTATGTGTCAGCGATAGGATGGCTGAGTTTGGTTTGTTCACATGCGACATCACGTGTCAGTGAGGGTGTGTTCCCTTGGTTGGGTTTGCGGCGTGCATGAGCGAAGTGTGAGGGTGCGGTGCGACCGCGGCGTGCAGGAGCGACCGTGTGAGGGTGCAGTGAGACCGCGACAGCCGTGCGCAAGTGTACCTCCTTCTCATTTTGAAAACTTTAGGCAAGCTTGACAAAAATGTGTGGCGAAGTATGGCAATGCAAGGCCTAGACCCAAACAGGATAAGTACGTACTACCTCTGTCCGGGTTTACTGGTCCCCATTGTATTTCGTGCCAAATTTTGACCATAGATTAAACTAAGAAAATGTTCATGCATGTCACCAAACATTATATTTTTCAAAACTATGTTCAAATACGAATCCAATGAGATAATTTTTCTTGACATGTATTAACATTTTGTTAGTTAAATCTTTAGTCAAAATTTGGCACAAACTATAAAAGGGACCTATAAACCAGGACGGAGGTAGTACGTACTAGGAGTACTAGTGTTAAAAAAGAAAGGCGGGGTTTTCCTTCGATACAAATCCTCGTTTCACGTGTCAATTAATGCGTATTTTTTTCTTGAAAGACCAAAGAGCTAACCATCTCACTCCTCATCGCTTGATTAATGCAGCGCCATGCAAACGAACCTTCTCACTTCCACATGCATGCAGGGGATATTAATGTCCTTGGTTGCTAACCCCATCAATTTTTCCTCGATTAGTGTTAGTGGCCCTTTGGAAATTGTAATTTTGATATACTGGCCTTGTGTACAAAAAAAATGGAGGTAGTAACTATATTTGAATTCCTTGCCCATTGCGGTGACGTCGATGACTTTTTTTTTGTGGTTTGGCGAAGTGCGTTCGACGGAGAACACCATTGAGGGAGACCACGGTAAGTCATTCGCAAGTGTCGCCTGCAAGCCGAGACAATCGCCTTATTTGCATCCAGGAAGTCCTTTACTCGAAGAAGACGATGGAGAAGCGGAGTCAGCGAAGAGTGAAATGATAGTTGCTTTGTCCGTGCTTTGTGATTTGACGCCTCACTGCTTTGTGATTTATGATAGAAGGGACAGGGAAGTAGACTCTATGCTTTGTACTGTCCTACTCCTACATGCGTCCAAGCATGGGAGAAAGAGGAGAGACGTTGCATTTTTCTATTCCTTCAATCAATCAATCAGGGAGCTTTGGTTCCATCTTTTTGGCTTTGGCAACGCCGTCCACAATGGTTCCCACGATGCCAAAAGCTATTTTCACATTTGGCTACACATTGTGGATGCCCTTAACCGTACCACTTGGTTTTGCTCCTGTGTGCTATCTATACAAATCTCAATTATATTGATCTAAAAAATTATAGAATCAAAGATTAGTAAAAAGGAGGTGATTTTGCCGTGCGGATGGCGGGGGAGGTTTCTTATTTTCGGAGGACATTGTCCTGGCGGTTTGCTAACATGCGGTCCCACGTGTCAGTGCTTTACCAAGCTGATCTGCGTCCCACATGAAGCAGAACAACGGCAGAAGCAACACGTGGTTAAGTTGAAGAATATGAGGGACAAGCGACCAAGCTGATCCGCGTCCCACATGAGGCAGAACAACGGCAGAAGCAACACGTGGTTAAGTTGAAGAAGATGAGGGAGAAGCGGATTCAGCAATGAGTGAAATGATGGTTGCTTCATCCCTCCAACTTCTTTTTTTAGCATTATTACTTTGTCCCTCCAACTTAACTGCGGGAAAGGTGCAGGTTTGTGATTTGACGCCTCATTTCTCATTACTACGCTAGCGCCATGACTGGGGTGCTTCACCCCGGCTGCTCTGCACTGTATTCCGGTATGGCACGTGGACCCGGTAGCTTGATGTCCCACATGTCGGCGAAAGGGACTAGAAGATTTATGAAAGCGAGCGCTCCACTCTTACGACGGAGGAGTAGACGACATGACGGCCCAGTGAACTGTCACTTGTACTGTATAGTACTATAGTTTTGTTGTTTCGCATGATCCATCGATACAAACCCGATTAAACAAGAAAGGGCGGGATTTTTCCCACGCGGTAGATGATACTGGCCATACATTTCAAAGGCAATTTTAATGTATGCAAATTGAATAATTATAAGTAACAATATGATATATAGTAAAACTAAAAACACATATGATTTATTGTGTTGTGTAGTAGTAGTGCTGTATTGCATAGTTGTTAGATGTAACATGCGAGAACGTGTAGAGATGTAGTTTTGGAGGGCCTACAGAGAGAAGAGCGTAGTACAGTCACCGAACTTGAGAATAAGCTGATTACGGTCACTATATACGTTTTGCCGTGATTATCCGGTCACTTGCTCACAGTTCAGCATCGGACTGCACTCTGTTGACCGGCCAAATAGTCTGCGTGGCGCCATGTTGACTAGTTAAAATGACCACGTTCCTTGTGGGTCCCACTTGTCAGTTTGCATAGGGAAAAGGTCAGTCCCACTTGTCAGTTCGCATAGGGAAAAGGTCAGATAAACACAAATTTATGCAAGCGCCACAAGGCTCCAACCCGTGCGCGGGAATCACCTGGTTGTGTATGTGTCTGTCAGGGCCTGATGTGTGCGCATGCACGTGTAGGTTGAGCACTTGAGCGTGAGAGTGTGTGGCTGTCGTGTGGTGTACTGGTGTGCACGCATGCGTGCGTGTGTGCGTGTGAGTGTTGCGTGCGTGTGTGGCTGCGTGTGTACGTGTGAGTGTTGCGTGCGTGCGTGGGTACATGTGCTTGTGTGAGTGTTGCGTGGATGGAGTTCGTGTGCATGCGTGTGTGTGTGTGTATAATCACCACACCAGCTCCTGTGTGTTAAAACAGATGGCTCAGCATACCAATACAAGGCCACCTTGTCCGATGTGCCCGTGGTCATGACTTCGCACCACCGTCAAAATATTTTTTGTCGTTTGTTTTCATTCTTACTAGCAAGATGCCCATGCGTTGCACGTAACATCAAGATGCATTTGTATGACTTGTTTATCTTGTGAGAGAAAAGGATGAACGAGGGAAGGCCTTATTTGCAAATGGGGAGAGGTGTGTGGGTACCTTTTTGCAAAACTGTCATAGTTTCTTTCCTATCTGTCAGATATAAATCGGACAGCCTATATTGCAGGATGGCAGGCACACCATCATCACCAACTCTGTTTTTTATAAGAGTGTATTTTAAGTATTTTTTAATAGTGTAGATGTAGAGTAGATACAAGTCGATAGGTGGGCACGATGTTAGTGAGATAATGTGATGCAACACTAGATCAGGTGCCACGTGGAGCGTTGAACTGGTCAACTAGTCATGTCATGAGCAAATACAAAGTTGTACGGTGAGCCCGTGACTGTATAATAACTACTAAACGTAAACGGTGACTGTAATGAGTGGATTATGAAGTCCAATGTATGTATCATGCTTTCACTTCAAATACAATGATCGTCATTGCATATATCGTGAGAGAAAGATGAAACACGCGTGAATTTTCTGGGGGCTTACTTTTAGAGGACATGGAGATAGTTTTGTTGCATACGTGAAAGGGCCGTACAGGGGGGTATGCGATGGAGAGAGAGATGTTCTTCGTTTCTCTTTATTATGACTAACTTTGTATATAGTCTAAAAATATACAAATTCACAGTGCGGAATAAATATCATTGTGGGCACAATGCAATGAAAATTAGCGTTCGTACTCCTCCATATAACTTTGTAATGTTGTATATATGTAGAAACTCTAAAATAATTTTTTGGGGACACTTTATTCAAAAAGAATGTTGTATGCGAAATAAACGTGAAGAGAGGACTTTTTAGATCAATGGGGTACGTGATGTAACATGTGTGAATGTGTAGTTGATGCATTTGGCGGGGCCTAGAGAGGTATGTGTGTGTATTACGTATTCGAGAGAGGCATGGATAGAGGGGCCGATGGGGGGGAGATAGCACGAGAAATGAGGGTGGTCTAGAGAGAGATGAATATGACGTCACAACAAGAGATTCCATTCCCTTGAGTGTGTATATGCAAGGGGGGAGGGAATAGAGGCACCAGGAGAATTTTTCTGTGTGTGTGGTGTTTGTGTTGGTATGTGTGGGTGTGAGAAGATAATGAGACGTTGGGGCAGAGGGATTATCACCGCGTGAGGTCTGGTGGGTCGAGGTGAGGCCCTTTGTTCGGTTTCGTCCTGCGCCACATTGGTCGTCCCATGACACATTTAGGAAGACCCATGGATGACTAGTCGTACAAGACAAAGATAGCAGAATTGTGAAGGACTCTGTGTCCACTAACAAAGCCGGCTAGGATTTGTAACCCTAGGTTCTCGGACTCAGGTAACCCCTCTACCTCTGATATTACTATTCATCCAACCTAACTTTAAGGGGCATCCTACAGAATGCTCTGCTAGAATCATACTCGTCGATTAGGAAGAGAGGTGTGAGATAATGCGTGAGAGACAGGCGTAAAGATAATGTGCATACATGAGACACGTAGGCAGGTCCATGTATATAGAAAGGGCCGATGAGGATTGTGCGTGTGTATGTTTGCGAGAGGAAGAGTGCTTGTGATAAAGGTTAGTGAAAACAGTTGTAAATGGTTACGAGAGGGAGGGAGGGTTATATCTAGAGAATGTGTGCGAGAAAGACACCTCGGGAGAGAGTGTGTGAGCATGTGTGAGAGACCACCGATGGAGAGTGAAACTACACGTAAAAGACTGCTCTACACATTGATTAAAGATATAAATTGTATCCAAATATTAGGATGGGATCATGATATTTGCAATTCGCGTAAGGAGCGGTCATTGATCCATCAGACATCTAGATTCTATCGAATTTGAGCATGTCTATGTTATTATTCGACACAATTGATCCACATAGTTAGTATTTTGAACTCCAGACAATGCATCGCTTTAGCAATCGAATATAAACGTGAGTATAGTTCATGTTGTGTGTGTAAAGCACATTATACATACGAAAGTTACACAATGGACATTTATAAATAGCTACCTATGAACTAGTATACATTTGAGTTCAACCTAAGGTGGTTTTAAAAAATCGAATTCAACATGAAGTCCATTCAATTATTTGAATTTGATATCATGGCATTTGTAAACCATACCTAAACTATGGGGGTACCAATCTTTGCTCTGATTTTGTACATAATAGCATATGTAGTCGTGTACAAAATAGATTCAAATTTAGCTCCTCCACTCCAAAATAATCGTAGTTATAGGATTTTCAAGTGTCAAAATTCAAAAGGAAGCGGATAATTTAATGAGGTTTTCAAACATACAAGGTCAAATATAACGTTGTCTATTTAGGTCAATCCTCATAGTTCAAGAGTACTCTAAACGTGAATGCTTGTGTTTCAAAATTTCGAACGAAGCGCCAAAAGAGCCTTTACTCACCCGAAACCGCGTGAGACCAATGTTTGGTAGTACAAGGAAATTACTTTTCTAATAACTCCGACCTGTGAAACCTATCGGCCCGACATCCAAAGGTCTAAACCGGGCTAGGTTTGTAGCTTCATCTAGACGCCACGCAACCGCCTCCAAAAAACATTCATACACAATGGCCGCCTAAGCACACATGCGCGTGGCCGAAATCGCTCCCGCCCACTATTTGGGACACCTGGGATTACCATCCTACCCCCGACCCGTAGTAGATCCGAAATTTAAGAGGGGGGCAAAATTTGTACTTTCCCCAAATTTCAAACAAGCGTGTCCCATCTTCTGTTCAAAAAAGCCAAAAACAAGCACGTCCCAGACCGAAACATGGTTCCCCCCCACCCGTCTGATTTCCCATTCGTACTTCGTGGGCGCCAAAACTACCTCTCCACCAGCCGCGAAACCCTGGCGTCCTCCGTCCGCCACCCTATCCCACCCATCAACCGCCGCCCTCCTCCATCACGCCGGAGTCGATACCCCGACGTCGTCGTCCACCGCAACCTCAACCGCAATGCCCTCCACGGCTAGTAGTTGAAGCCGAGGCCGAGCCGTCCGTACCCGAGCCAGTTCAACCACGCCGTACTGCGCCTCACTGCTGCCGCTCCAACTTAGCCACCCTCCATCACACCAGAGTTGTTCCTACTACGCGTCCTTCGCCGCCTCGGATCTGCTTCCCCTCCGCCGACATACAGCCACGGCAACACACTCAACAATTTGGCCATGGGTTCGTCCAAGCCTGCACCCTCCAGAACATCGGTTTCCCCGGTAAAAAGAAGAAGATCGGTGCGACATGTGGAGGTGACCACACCGGCAACCAAAGAAGGTACTCCTCTTCCCTTATTCGTGCAAATCTTACGTCTCTGCTTGCACGGTATTCATCCCACAGAAGACACTAGTTGACCGCTTCTTCTTGATACTAGATTTTCCTAGTAACTCGCGATGCACAAGGTTTCTCCTCATATACTATTTCACCTTAGCTAGAGGTCCGTCGCCCCCCTGAATTTCAATTTCTGGCCAGTTGATTCCCAATTAATGGAAGCATTCCCCGGTGTAATAGGCGCTAGTACGACTACTACACCAGGGAAGCAGCGCCTTGGTGTTTATCTTAGGGGCGTGTCCGGCCTACAGCTACTGGCTCCCGATCTAGAGGTCGGCCGGGATTAAAGGGATGGCTTGGGGGTGCTACCAAGCACGGCGGTGGTGTGAGGTCAATGGGAGGGCGGGGCGGCGAAGGCACGGGTCTGGGCCGATGGTCGCTGGCGGTTCGTGAAAGATCGTCAACAGTGGCCGGCGGGAGGTAGACGAAGGCCATCTGCCCGTTCCTTATAGATCACACGGTTCATTAAAAAAATCGACTGGCCTATTTATTTTCAGTCAACTGTTATCTTAGATATGACCACATGTGGTGGTGTGCTGGAGGAGTACCTGCATTTCCTGTGCTCATATATTACAAAATCATACGGAGTAGAATCTAATTTTTTTTGTCATGCAATGTTGTAGAGCTATCATATGTCTCCTGTCATTTATTTTTAAGCCACCTACTATCTGCTACTTTTACAATGCACTAGTTCTGCACACACTTCACCCATACTCTCACTATTGTGTTTTTATGCAAGGGTATTTCGGACTCTCCTTCCAAAAGAGAAGCAGCAAAGAAAAGAGAGAAGTCGCTCCAACTTGGTATACGGGTAGGCAAGACACGTTACAACGCTATAAAGGGTGCAGTGTCAGCAAATGGAGACGGTAAACGTAGCTCTGTAGTTGATGACCTCGCTCGCAATGAACCACCATCCCAGGTGCTTGCTTTAACTTCGTGGTGTCATATGTGGTTGCATGTTGGTGTCTAGCTTGTATTCGAAAGGTCGAAGTCGGTCTTTATTAAGATAAGGAAAGATATATTTTACATGAACCACCATCCCGTGAGCACCAGAAGAAAAATAGCTAGTCAGGGCACTGGCCGAGCCAGTGACAAGCCCAGCAAAGACAGGCATCACCTAGAAGCCAACTAAAAAGCCGCGAAGGTGGCGAAGCAGCCCGCCTCCCACCAGGCTCTCAGGTCCTAGATGATCATGTTCACCACTCCAGCCGGATGTCTAGCTTGTATTGCTTCCAATTTGGTTAAATTGCATCTGCTTAGCTTACACATTATACCTTTGAATATGACATGCCTTTCTGTTTTTGGTACATACTAGTACATTTGTGTATTAACCATGTTCTTACATCAAACTAATGTTCTTGTGGATCCCTCATCAATCACTTATGACGAGGCAGGCAGGCAAGGGGACTACTCCTCATTTAAAGAATGTAGCGTCAGCCTCCCGACATGATTCTCAAGAAATAGAAATGCTAGATGAAGATAGTGAACGTAGCTCTGTAGTTGATTACAGCATTTCCCCTACACTAGCATTGCAGGTGCTTGCTCTAACTTGGCAGCGTGATATGTGGTTGCATGTTCCATATGGTGTCTAGATTGTAATTCTTCCAATCTGGTTAAACTGCATGTGCTAGTCTGCTTAGCTTATACTCCTGTAAATGTGACATTATACCTGTTAATGTGACATGCCTTCCTGTATTTAGTACATAGTACATCTGTCTATTAAGCATGTCCTTACATAAAACTATTGTTTTTTTGTATCCCACATCAATCAATATGATGAGACACCTTTAGTATATGTAGTGCGATATTAGTTGCATCTTTCATATGATTTATAGCATGCGCTGCTTCTAATTTGTTGAAATTCCATTTATGATGGGATGCTTTTAACTTGGCAGTCATATTGGCCCTGTTTGGATCATGGGGTTAGAGCTAGTTTGGGTTAGTTGGGGGCTCAAATAACCCAAAAGAATCCAAACAGGGAGGGTTAGAGTGGGTTAGTTTCATCTAACCCAACTATCCCGGTGGAGAGGTGTTTATTTGGGTTAGAGTGGGTTAAAAAATAACTCTAACTCTAACTATGTTAGAGTATCCAAACAGGGCCATTGGTTGCATCTTTCATGTGGTGTCTAGCTTGCATTGCTTCTTATTTGCTGGAATGGTTTCTGCTTAGTTTACACAAACAGTTGTGAACATGCCATGTCGTCCTGTTTTTCGTACATATTCCATCCTGGTATCATGTGTTTGCCTTACATCAAAGTAGTGATTGTTAGTATCATGCATGAATGAGTTCTGAAGAGAGAATTTTATTGCTTTTTCTTGTCGGTTTTACTTGACAATTCAAAATCAATAAAGCAAAAGGAAGTTAGCAAGGCAGCGGATAAAGGTGCTCCTTCCAAATGGAGGGCCTCTACAATTTCTACTCCTCCACACCCCCAAGATGATTTCCAAGACAACACATGCATAGACACTCAACAAAGCTATGTTTATGATGAGCACGTCTCCCCTAGTGCAGCATCACTGGTGCTCCCTCTAACTTGGCACTGTTATATGTGGTTGCATGTTATGTGTGATGTCTAGCTTGTATTGCTTATAATTTTGTTGAATTCCATCTGCTTACTTTACACATTATAGTTGAATAAGACACGTGTTCCTGTTTCTAGAACATACAATATCTGTCTATCACACCATGTTCTTACATCAAATTACTATTGTTGTGTAACCTGCAACAATCACTTATCATAAGACACGTTTGACTTCGGAGTGTGATATAGGTTACATCTCACATTCTTTTCTAGCTTGTACTACTAATTTGTTGAAATGGCACTTATGACGAGACAGTTTTAACTTGGTAGAGTGGTATTATTTGCATCTTTCATATGGTGTCTAGCTTTCATTGCTTCTAATTTGTTGAAATGCCTTCTCCTTAGTTTACACATCATAAGCTGTGAATATGCAATGCTGTGAATATGCAATGGCACTAATGACGAGAGACCTCTAACATGGTAGTGTGATGTTGTTTGCATCTTGCATATGATTTATTTCTTGTACTGCTTCACATTTGTTTAAACGCCATTTATGTTGAGACACTGTTAACTTGGCAGAGCGATATTTGTAGCATCTTTCATATGGTGTCTACCTTCCATTGCATTGCTTCTAATTTGGTGAAATGTCTTCTTCTTAGTTTACACATCATAGTTCTAGTTATCTCTTCCGTCCTGTTTTTCATACATATTACATCCTCCTATCATGTGGTTGTCTAACATCAAAGTTTTATTCGTCTACATCACGCATCAATTTGTTCTGAAGAACTAAATTTTATTCGTTTTTCTTGTCGGCTTGACTTAACATGGCACAGAGAAAGAGGAAGAAACAGAGAATGGCAGGGAATGAGAAGCGGATGAATCCTGCAGATTCTACTGGTATTGATGGTGCAATAGAAGGTGAAAGTCCAGCAGAAAATTCTACAAACCCGGCATCCCATGCTACACGAACTGTAAAAAAAGCTAAACAGAAACAAATAGCTGCCACCAAACAAGCAGAGACAGCGCTAGTTCTTGCAACACCTACCATAGTACTACCAGTTGCACGACATACTACTAGTTGCACGTTCCCAAGCTCCCTTGCCACCTGACACTACTTCCCAAGCACTCTTGACACAAGACGAGTTGGCAATATCAGATGAACCTTGTGAGCTTCAACAGCAAGAAGGTAGTTGCTGGAGTCAAGTTACAGTTGCATGTTTCTTTATATGTAGTCTCACAGTTTGATGTACACTAACACTTCCTATGTTTGTTGTTGGACTAGCACCTAGGCGCAAGAGGAAACAAACATCAGGGATAATGCTCGATAGGTTAACTAAATCTAGAGGAGGAAGAATGGAGATCCGTTTTGAGCTAGGTTTAAAAAGGCCACGTGATGCTACAGAGTTAGCCAAGTTAGTATCAGAGGTAGCGGTTGTCGTTAGGTGTCATGTACGTATCCTCCCAACATGGATCCAGTACAGGAATGACAAAGACGAAACCTAGTTCAACACCTTCCTCGACCATTTATCTATAAGTATGGTTATGTATGGAAACTAGTAATATCGTCTTGCTCTGTCCCATACTTTATAGGTTGCTGATAATGAGACTCCCATAATTTTCAACAGATGAGGTTCAAGTTGGATAGCCAAGATGATGCAACCAGACAAGCTTGCACCCATGTTTTCAAGTCTGCTCTGAGACAGTATCGGTATAACTTGAGGAAAACTCACTTTGAAGGCAAGGCTAACAGTGAACTTTCCCAAACATCTCAGTGGAAAATATATCGGATGAAGACTGGAGGGCCTTGTTAAACACTGGTCTGATCCGAAGTATCAGGTACATTATATATATGTGATCAGATCACATGTTGAAGTCCTATTGATGCATGTGCCACACAAATCTATCTTCTTGTAGGTGAACTGTTCAAAGAACAAGGCCAACCGTACGAAAGTGAAATTCCAACAAACAACAGGATCTCGTAGCTATATTGCACACTGCGAGGCTCTTGTAATTAGTTGTTGTTTCACTCTTTTCGTTGTACCATATTATCAGATCTATATTGACTTGTTCGAAATGTAGAGGAAAGCCCACAAGGACCAAAAAGTACCTGAACCAAATGTTGTGGAAATCTTCAAGGACTGTCACACCAGCAAGAAGAAGGGCATGACTACACCAGTCAAAGACGTTGTTGTAAGTCCTTAATCCTCATGCCTTTTAACTACTACTTACTCTGACTTGTGCCTTGAACTGCATGGTTTGCAGCCAATGTCTATTACTCTTTTCAATTTTATACACAATTGTCTTAGCGTATCATTGCACCTTACAAGGTTTAAAAGGGAGGAGTGATGTTCCTTTGATCTTGACCCGTAATCTAGTTGTTTTGTGATATGAATGATGTCATATTATGCTTACCGTATTATAAACTTCATCTCTTTATCCTTGGCCCTCAATACAATGTGAAGAAATAGACAATACATTAGCGATGGTACATGGTCATATGTTTGGAACCTGGTTTTATTATGTACTTTGCAGTAAAAAATACAACTAATATTTTACATGGGTTCACCAGAATAAGTTCTGTATATAGACCAAAGCTATTTTGTTTGGTTTTGCTGCCTCCTTAATATCTTCTGTTCTGGTACTACTAATGTAAAACCTCAACTTGTCAGCGAGCTATGGAACAAAAAGTTGGAACCGCCACCTTCTGAAGGTGGCGAGGCAACTATAACCGCAATGTCAACTCTTGCTGCAGTGGGTCAATACTTGTCCACTAACAGTGCCAAAAGCACGTTCTTGCGTAATACTGGGTTGGTTGTTAAGGCAATATCGTCCAAACTGCCTCATGATCAAGATATGCAAGCTCAAAGCAATGTTGTATCTGCGCTCCAGACACAAGTCCATTCCCTAACAGAGGCCCTTTGTGAAACAAGGAGAAACATTGCTCAATGTCGTCAAGATATGCATGGTTTTGAAACCAGACTATCATACAGTTGCTATGTTGTTCAGGAGCCTGGGGGAAATGAAGGCGAGGGTTATGGTGTTCCATCGGACAATATAGCATGAAAGCGTAACTGTCAGGTCAAATGAACCGAGCTTCTGAACTTCTGGTGGTGCATTTATCTGCTAGACTGTTAAGTTTTATGCCAACCTTCCTTTTGTTATATAGTTGTAATTTGTTTTGGTGCGATACAAAATTTATTCTTAACATGCAGCCACCGGCTGAAGAAAATAGCAAGCCATTTTTGTATAGTGTAGGTTGTTCCCTATATTTGCACTGGTGGCAATCTTTGATGCTGAGTGGATGTAATCTGTGTAATCGCCTTAATAGCCTAGCGTTAGTTTGGGCCTTATTTATTTCCTAGTCTTCTTTTTCCCTGGTTTGCTAGAGGCCGCAACTACCTATGGGTCGTCGATAAATGGGCCTGTAATCGGTGGGCCTTGGGCCGTCGATAAATGGGCCTCGAGCCGTCGGATAAATGGGTCTACATGGGTCGTAATCAGGCGTAATTGGTATCGGCCCAGCATGGTAACAGGCTGTTAACAGGCCGTAGGACTGCAAAAGCTTAATTCTGTCACAGGCATAACGGGTCGTTAATGGGCCAGAATATAGGACGGGCTGGCCAGAAACGGGCCGACTCTTGCCATGGGCCGAATTTGGCCCATTAGGGTAACAAGCCAGTAACGGGCCGACTCTTGCCATGGGCCGATTTTGGCCCATTCAGGGAACATGCCAGTAACGGGCCGACTCTTGCCATGGGCCAAATTTGTCCCATTAGGGGAACAGGCCAGTAACGGGCCGGAAGTAATCAAGGGCCAAAAAGGAGCCCAAGAATGTATGGGCCGTCAATAGGCCGAAAGCTAACACGGGCTGGAAATGGCCCATGTAAATCACGGGCCGTTAACGGGTACAAAGAAAATTACTGTTCATTATGGGCTAGAGTCACCGTGGGCCTGTAAAGGGCCGAAAGATACGAAGGCCTCATATGGGCCAAAAGACATCGTGGGCTATACATGGGCCAAAAGTGAAATGGGCTGGTGTTATATTCGACGGGCCACATGACGTTGTTGGGCCAATTTCCTTTAGTGCCTAACGGGCCGTAAAATGGGCTATTTGCGAAGAGACCATTAACAAGCTTTTCATGGGCCAGCCCGTTAACTTTTGACCAAGTCAAACGGGCCGACTTTGTAAGCTAAATGGGCCAGTGGTGGGCCATGGCATGTGTCGACATATCATAGGCGCCTATCTGACCCACTGACGAGCTGACACGTGTTTCCTCCGGCCAATAAGAATTTTACATGTGGAAATTTCCCATTGGTCGGGGCTGTTAACGGGTTATCGGATCCAAAACCCGACCCGATAGCTTAACGACATTCCGTTACGGTGTATGCCACGTGTCGGTCACCCTTCACGAAAGCACTTCTGTGACGCGCGATTTATCGTCATGGGAGTGGACACTTCCGTGATGATAATTTTGGTAATGTCATGGAACACTTCTACGACAGCACAGGTATGACTATCTTGATTCTGTCATAAATTTGTCATGGATGTACATGCATGGCAAAAAACGCGACCTACTGTGACAAACACGTATCATCACGGAAGTGTATTTTTTTTGTAGTGAGAGGAGGATCCACGTGGTATCAACGACCGCAACAGACTTGGGGTCTTGAATCGGCTCGGAGATGTCCACCACATGCTTGTTGAGCACCAAGGTGATCTCAGCACTATGAGTGCACAAGCCGTGGCTGATGGGGTCGGGGAAGACCATGGTGAACTCGCTACTGGAGGCCGGGGTGACCTCCCAGTCCCATTAGCAACGGCAGAGGTGGTCGATCTCGGCCTTGAACGTCTTGGGGGATGCCACACCCTCACCTACCACAGACACGACAACCATAAGCGATGGTGTGGGCGGTGGGATGTCCGGTACCTTGATATGAAAGAACCCCATGCCTTCGATGTCGTGGCCATACATCATCAACTCCTCCGTAACTGGACGGTCCGGGAACAAGATCGTGGGGTGGTCGAGGCTCTTGCAAATGTGGCATCCGATGGGATTAGTGTAGCTGACTTGAGGGTGACCAAGGAGGCCACAGTTGAATCACTTCACATCGGCGGAAACAGAGTCAGTCACAGAAGCGGAAGAGGAGCCAGGGGCCAGCTGGGTCATTGCAGCCTGCCCCTAACCACGACGCTTCCTCTTCTTCTGGCCTTGGCAGTCGCGGGGAGCAGCATCGACAGCCACGTGCGGTGGCTGGTAGTGACGGGCAGGCGCGGGAGCGGTTTGGGGTGCCGGGGTGGGGAGGAGCGTCCGGGGTGGATGGCGGAGGGCGGAGATGGCGACCGACACCACTAGAGGCGCATGTAGGTGGCGGGCAGGGGAGGGGGAGAGAGACTGACCCTGAAGAGAGTCGTGGGCAGGAGAGCGGTGGCCTGGAGAGTGGTGGTCCGGGTGGGGGGGACTCCCGGGACGTGAGCTGGCGGTGGAGGTCCTCCTCCCGGCGGATGGCGGGGAGGATCGCGGTGGTCATCGTACCAACGCTTGTTCCGGGTGTCGCCATAATCTGTAACACCCTAGATTTTGCCCTTTTCTTTTTCTAATGACTTTCTTGCATTTATTGATTTGAATTGTTTTTCCGTGGCTGTGTGGTTCTGAAACTTGGGAAGATCATGTATTCCTAGGTTTTATAGTGGCTTGTCATCCTCATCATCATCCCAATATCATGTCATTTTCATCCTTGACCTAATCCAAAATTCTTTTTCTGGGAATATTCCTTTTCTATTAAAGGAATAATAACCCTTTAAACCCTAGGTTGTGGAGCAGCCTATTTTCTGTCCCTCCATAAATCCCCAAATAATTCTCATAAATTCTTTGGGTCCTATCTTGCTAAAATATGGCAAAATATTTCATTGCCATG
Source organism: Triticum dicoccoides (assembly GCF_002162155.2). NCBI lineage: Eukaryota > Viridiplantae > Streptophyta > Magnoliopsida > Poales > Poaceae > Triticum > Triticum dicoccoides. The sequence goes on from NC_041393.1 coordinate 376,128,523, forward strand.
TTCAAAGATCATCCACCAATAATTATTTTCCTATTCTGCCCTAAATGGCACTTTGTGAAGCAAGTGCTATTTATCTTTGCTAGATTGACTCCAAAATTTTTAGACATCTTTTCCTGTCCATAACTTTGCCTCATGCAAATTTTTCACTCATTTTCCTAGTAATTACTTTTCGGCAATTTTCCAAAGTTTCTGTCCAGGAAGGAACTTTGTGAAGGAAGTATATTCTAGGCATGCCCAAATGAGATGAAACTTTGCCACATCCTTCATTTTGTCAAATCATGACTCTCCACCAAATTTGAGCTCATGTAACCCTTCCATGTGAGCTCGGCTTCAAATCTTGGTTTCTGGTCAGATTTTCACTTTGTGAAGCAACCATATTTTATATTGCTTCATTTGAGCTGAAAATTTACCAGGGCATTATCCTATCCATATCAACTCTCTCCACCAAGTTTTGGCTCAATTCATCAAACCATTTGCCCTGTGCATTTTTTCCAAATTTCTGTCTAAGGAGATGCTTTATGAAGGAATTGTTATTTTGGCAAGTTCAAATGGTATGAAACTTTTTTGGCACCTTCATATCTTCAAATAATTGGGCCATGCCCATTTTCAGTTTTATTTCATGCAGTTAAGTGAGTGCTACTTCTTCATCTCTATTTCTGGCCATTATGGCACTTTCTACAGCAAATACCCTCTAAACCTCTCCTCTTAAGTTCATTTTTGGTAATCAGCATCATCTTAGTGATTAATCGTGTTGTGCCAAAGCTCTGAGTCTAACTCCCAGCATGTGAACCACAGAACAGCACAAGCACCTTGTTGTTCCTTTGAGTTAGATCCATCTGCATTTCTCTTCTTTGCCCCTGAGTTCATTTCGTTCTTCATTTATACTCAGGGCACTAAGGTCTATCTACTAGACATGATCGGCCTGACCAAAGTGCATTGCGTGTGCCAGTTCACGCGGTGACTGCGTGGCCGGCATGCACTATTTCACGCTCTAGTGAGTGGAGCCCCATGTCTCGGTCATTTCCTCCATCTTCTCGAGCATTCATCGTGTCTAGTAGCTGCCCCATGAGCCCCTGTGTCACCCCGTGCCTGGGCCCCCTCCTATTTTGCCATTGTCGAGCGCTGGCAGTCGCGCCCGTGCAGCGTCCAGCCACTGTCCTAAAGGAAATATGCCCTAGAGGCAATAATAAAGTTGTTATTTATATTTCCTTATATCATGATAAATGTTTATTATTGATGCTAGAATTGTATTAACTGGAAACTTACTACATGTGTGAATACATAGAGAAAACATAGTGTCCCTAGTATGCCCCTACTAGACTAGATCGTTAATCAAAGATGGTTAAGTTTCCTAACCATAGATATGTGTTGTCATTTGATGAATGGGATCACATCATTAGGAGAATGATGTGATGGACAAGCCATATGTTAGCTTAGCATTATGATCGTTACAGTTTCATTGCTACTGCTTTCTTCATGACTTATACATGTTCCTTAGACTATGAGATTATGCAACTCCCGAATACCGGAGGAACACCTTGTGTGCTATCAAACGTCACAATGTAACTGGGTGATTATAAAGATGCTCTACAGGTGTCTCCAAAGGTGTTTGTTGGGTTGGCAAGATCAAGATTAGGATTTGTCACTCCGTGTATCGGAGAGGTATCTCTGGGCCCTCACGGTAATGCTCATCACTATAAGCTTTGCAAGCAATGTCAGTAATGAGTTAGTTGCGGGATGAAGCATTACGGAACAAGTAAAGAGACTTGCCGGTAACGAGATTGAACTAGGTATGATGATACCGACAATCGAATCTCGCGCAAGTAACATACCGATGACAAAGGGAACAACCTATGTTGTTGTGCAGTTTGACCGATAAAGATCTTCGTAGAATATGTAGGAGCCAATATGAGCATCAAGGTTCCTCTATTGGTAATTGATCGGAGATGTGTCTCAATCAGGTCTACATAGTTCTCAAACATGTAGGGTATGCAGGCTTAACGTTCGATGACGATTTGTATTAAGAGTTATGTGTTTTTGATGACCGAAGTTTGTTAAGAGTCCTGGATGAGATCACGGACATGACGACGAGTCTCAAAATTGTCAAGACATAAAGATTGATATATTGGAAGGTTATGTTCGGACACCGGAAAGGTTTCGGAAAGGTTCGGGCATTTTCCGGAGTACCGGGAGGTTACCGGAACCCCCCCCTGGGGGATTAATGGACCTTCATGGGCCTTAGTGGAAGAGAGGAAGCAGCGGCCAGGTGGAGGCCCCCCCCTAGCCCAAACCAAATTGGACTAGGGGAGGGGGCGCAGCCCCCCCCCCTTTCCTCCTTCTCCTCCACCTCTTTCCCTCTTCTCCTATTCCAGAAAGGAAAGGGAAGGGGAATCCTACTAGGACTAGGGAGTCCTAGTAGGACTCCCCCCTTGGACACCCCCCTCCTAGGGTGCCGGCCTCCTCCCTCCCTCCTTTATATGCTGGGGCAGAGAGCACCCCAAAGGACAACAGACAATCTCTTAGCCATGTGCGGTGCCCCCCTTCACAGTTTAACATCTCGGTCATATTGTCGTAGTGCTTAGGGGAAGCCCAGGGCCGGTAACATTATCAACACCGTCACCACGTCGTCGTGCTGACGGAACTCTCCCTCGACCCTCTACTGGATCAAGAGCTCGAGGGACGTCATCGTGTTGAACGTGTGCTGAACACGAAGGTGCCGTATGTTTGGTACTTGGATCGATTGGATCGTGAAGACGTTCGACTACATCAACTACGTTACTAAATGCTTCCGCTTTTGTTCTCCAAGGGTACATGGACACACTCTCCCGTCTCTTTGCTATGCATCTCCTAGATAGATCTTGCGTGTTCGTAGGAAAATTTTGAATTACTACGTTCCCCGATAGTGGCATCTGAGACAGGTCTATGCGTAGATTATATATGTGCGAGTAGAACACAAAGAGTTGTGGGCGATAATAGACATACTACTTACCACCAACGTCTTACTTTGATTCGGCAGTATTGTTGGATGAAGCGGCCCAGACTGATATTACATGACTGCATTCATGAGACTGGTTCTACCGATGTGCTTTTGCGCACAGGTGGATGGCAGGTGTCTGTTTCTCCAACTTTAGTTGAATCGGTTTGACTACGGCCAGTCCTTGTTGAAGGTTAAAAAAACACACTTGACGAAAGATCGTTGTGGTTTTGATGCGTAGGTAAGAACGATTCTTGCTAGAAGCCTGCAGCAGTCACGTAAAACTTGCAACAACAAACTAGAGGACGTCTAACTTATTTTTGCAGGGCTTGTTGTGATGTGATATGGTCAAGACATGATGTGATATAAATTGTTGTATGAGATGATCATGTTTTGTAACAAAGTTATCGACAACTGTCAGGAGCCATATGGTTGTCGCTTTATTGTATGAAATGCAATCACCATGTAATTGCTTTACTTTATCACTAAGCGGTAGCGATAGTCGTAGAAGCAATAGTTGGCGAGACGACAATGATGCTACGATAGAGATCAAGGTGTCAAGCCGGTGACGATGGAGATCATGACGATGCTTCGATGATGGAGATCATAAGCACAAGATGATGATGGCCATATCATGTCACATATTTTGATTGCATGTGATGTTTATCTTTTATGCATCTTATTTTGCTTAGTACGGTGGTAGCATTATAAGATGATCCCTCACAAAATTTCAAGGTATAAGTGTTCTCCCTGAGTATGGACCGTTGCTACAGTTCGTCGTGCCAGGACACCACGTGATGATCGGGTGTGATAAGTTCTACGTTCACATACAACAGGTGCAAGCTAGTTTTGCACGTGCAGAATACTCGGGTTAAACTTGACGAGCCTAGCATATGCAGATATGGCCTCGGAACACTAAGACCGAAAGGTCAAACATGAATCATATAGTAGATATGATCAACATAGAGATGTTCACCATTGAAAACTACTCCATCTCACGTGATGATCGGACATGGTTTAGTTGATATGGATCACGTGATCATTTAGATGACTAGAGGGATGTCTATCTAAGTGGGAGTTCTTTAGTAATATGATTAATTGAACTTTAATTTATCATGAACTTAGTCCTGATAGTATTGGCAAATTATGTTGTAGATCAATATCTCGTGTTGTAGCTTCCCTATGTTTTTTGATATGTTCCTAGAGAAAACTAAGTTGAGAGATGATAGTAGCAATGATGCGGACTGGGTTCGTGATCTAAGGTTTATCCTCATTGCTGCACAGAAGAATTATGTCCTTGATGCATCGCTAGGTCACAGACCTATTGCAAGAGCAGATGCAGATGTTATGAACGTTTGGCTATCTCAATATGAGGATTGCTTGATAGTTTAGTGCACCATGCTTTACGGCATAGAACCGGGACTACAAAAACGTTTTGAAACGCCACAGAATATATGAGATGTTCCAAGAGCTGAAATTGGTATTTCAGACTCATGCCCGTGTCAAGAGGTATGAGACCTCTGCCAAGTACTTCGCCTAAAAGGATGGAGGAGAATAGCTCAGCTAGTGAGCATGTGCTCAGAATGTTTGGGTACTACAATTGCTTGAATGAAATGGGAGATAATCTTCCAGATAAGATAGTGATTGACAGAGCTCTCTAGTCACCATCACCAAGTTACTAGAACTTCGTGATGAACTATAATATGCAAGGGATGAAAAAAGCGATTCCCGAGCTCTTCATGATGCTGAAATCAACAAAGGTAGAAATCAATAAAAAAGCATCAAGTGTTGATGATTAAACAAGATCACTAGTTTCAAGAAAAGGGCAAAGGTAAAGAAAGGGAACTTCAAGAAGAATAGCAAGCAAGTTGTCACTCCCGTGAAGAAGCCCAAAGCTGGTCCTAAGCCTGAAACTAAGTGCTTCTACTGCAAAGGAAATGGTCACTGGAAGCGGAGCTACCCCAAATATTTGGTGGATAAGAAGGATGGAAAATTGAACAAAGGTATATTTGATATACATGTTATTGATGTGTACCATACTAGTGATCGTAGTAACCTCTGGGTATTTGATACTTGTTCAGTTGCTAAGATTAGTAACTCGAACAGGAGTTGTAGAATAAATAGAGACTAGTTGAGGGTAAAGTGACGATGTATGTTGGAAGTGGTTCCAAGATTGATATGATAATCATCGCACAACCCCAATACTTTCGGGATTAGAGTTGAACCTAAATAAATGTTATTTGGTGTTTGCCTTAAAGCATGAATATGATTAGATCATCTTTATTCCAATACGGTTATTCATTTAAGACAGAGAATAACTATTATTCTATTTACATGAATAAAACCTTCTATGGTCATACACCCAATGTTGATGGTTTGAATCTCAATCATAGTGATACGCATATTCATAATATTGATGCCAAAAGATGCAAAGTTGATAATGATAGTGCAACATAATTGTGGCACTGCTGTTTAGGTCATGTTAGTGTAAAGCGCATGAAGAAACTCCATGCTGATGGGCTTTTGGAATCACTTGATTATGAATCATTTGATACTTGTGAACTGTGCCTTATGGGCAAGATGACTAAAACTCCGTTCTCCAGAACAATGGAACGAGCTAATGACTTACTGGAAATAATACATACCGATGTATGCGGCCTGATAAGTGTTGAGGCTCGTGGCAGGTGTCATTATTTTCTGACCTTCACAGATGATTTGAGCAGATATGGGTATATCTACTTAATGAAACACAAGTCTGAAACATTTGAAAAGTTCAAAGAATTTCAGAGTGAAGTGGAGAATCATTGTAACAAGAAAATATAGTTTCCATGATTTTATTATGGAGATGAATATTTGAGTTACGAGTTTGGTCTTCATTTAAAACAATGTGGAATAGTTTCACAACTCACGCCACCTGGAACACCACAGCGTAATGGTGTGCCCGAACATCATAGCCGCACTTTATTAGATATGGTGCGATCTATGATGTCTCTTACCGATTTACCACTATCATTTTGGGATTATGCATTAGAGACAGTTGCATTCACGTTAAACAGGGCACCGTCAAAATCCGCTAAGATGACATCGTATGTACTATGGTTTGGCAACAAAACTAAGTTGTCGTTTCTTAAAGTTTGGGCCCTCGATGCTTATGTGAATAAGCTTCAACCTGATAAGCTCGAGGCCAAATCATAGAAATGTATATTCATAGGATACGCAAAAGAAGTTGTTGGGTACACCTTCTATCACAAATCCGAAGGCAAGATATTTGTTGCTAAGAATGGATCCTTTCTAGAGAAGGAGTTTCTCTCGAAAGAAGTGAGTGGGAGGAAAGTAGAACTTGATGAGGTAATTGTACCTTCTCCCGAATTGGAAAGTAGTTCATCATAGAAATCAGTTCCAGTGATTCCTACACCGATTAGTGAAAGAAACTAATGATGATGATCATGAAACTTTAGATCAAGTTACTACCGAACCTCGTAGGTCAACCAGAGTACGGGCCGCACCAGAGTGGTACAGTAATCCTATTCTGAAGTCATGTTACTAGACCATGATGAACCTATGAACTATGAGGAAGCGGTGATGAGCCCAAATTCAGCAAAATGTCTTGAGGCCATACTGAGATGTGATCCATGTATGATAACAAAGTGTGGACTTTGGTGGACATGCCCGATGATCGGCAAGCCATAGAAAATAAATGCATCTTCAAGAGGAAGATGTCGGCGTCCTAGATTTGGGGGTATTCAGTCCTGCCTTCCCGCGGCCCACCATGTGGCTCCATCAACGCCCTGGTACGGCCCAGCTTCAACACTAACACCGCAAGACCCTCACGAGGAGCCAAGCCTTGCGAGGGGGGCGACACCAAGACCCCTGAAGGAGGTGACCTCCTCAGGAGGGCTCCTGAGGGACGGAGAGTTCCATACAGCTACCTCATGAGGCACAGCTGACGTGAGCCATGACGACCAAGGCCAGGCGGGCGCCAGGTGGGTGCAGAGCGCAGGTTTCCTCTTTGGTGCAAGGGAGGCAAGCCACACGCGCGGAGTCCTGAGGAATCAGCCAAAGGTTTCCATTCTAGTGCAACAGAACCAAGACCGCCAGGACGGCAAGACGGAGGTCCTCACCGAGCCCACCGCAGCATCACGACCAGAGGCTTTTCGCAGGTGAAGACTACTTTTGTCAGAACAGACTGTATTACTTGTCCCCTTTCAAATCCCGCCGTCGTGGAATCCCTTCCCACTCATATTTGGGAAGAGGACCAAGGCCACCATATATAGGACTTAGCCACCACCATAGAAACGAAATCAGAACAAGTAGAGCACCACACTAGCTCAAGAACACCTCACCTCCTGAGGCTTGTTCATCTGTGTACTAGTTCGTCCATATCCCCTCGAGGCAATCCACCACACTACACTGGATTAGGGTATTACACCACAACGGTGGCCCGAACCAGTATAAATCTTTGTGTCTTTGTGTCTCTTTGAGCTCGACGTGCTAGGCTAGGGAGGATCGCGAGTAGGCAGGCTAGGTAGGTTGAGATCTCCACACGCACCCCAGAGTTCGAACCTCTCAAGGGTTTCTGGATCCCGAAAGCTGACATTTGGCACACCAGGTAGGGGTGTGTCGGATCTTCTCTTCCGTCGACCGATCCTCCGCCGCTCCACCGACGCCATGGCCAACACCCCGAGAGCTCACGTCGAGCACCCACCAGCGAAGAACACCTTCACTCCGCCCTGATCACGGCTCATGTTTCGCCAGGGGCGACCAGCCACGGAGGGTGCACGGCACAGCCTTCTCCACTGGCGCCGCGCCGCAGCTGCGCGGTCTGCGAACTACGCTACAGCAACCGCACCGCACTCCCGCAGGGAGCAAGCAAACATGCTGGCAGCGGTCATCGTGGCCCGAGAGCTCCTACGGTGCAGGCTGCTTGAGAGCGGCCACGTCGCCTTGCTGGAATGGGACACCGAGCTGCTGGATGAGCATGCAGGGGGCGGCGCCGATTTGCACCCTTCCCACGTCGCAGGCGGTGGGGGGCGCGCGCTCATCCCCGACACAACCGCGTGCCCTCTCCCAGGGGCCACGGAGAGCCTCTCGACACCAACCAGCCTTGTGGAGCAGCCCGCGCCACCCCGAACATGCCCCCTCGGCACGGGGCTACTTCAGGGGACACCGCCAGGGGCCGCGCTGGAGTACCAGGCCCTGGCCAATAGGACCAGATGATGGTAGAAGAAGGCGGGAGCGTTAGGCGGCTAGGCGGCGCCCCTGGCGCGAACAGCCCGGAAGCCTACGTCCATGTCGCGATGGATCCAAGGCATGCGCTGGGAGAGCGCCCCAGCCGATCCCCCACACCAGGCTGGACGCTGGACATACACGAGGCCGAGCACTCCTTCGAACCACCACCAAGCCCTGCCGACGCCCCTAACATCGGCAGCCTCTGGGTACAGTTAGCGCCGCAGGGGCACGCTCACACTGACCATGGATCATAGGTGAACCAAGACACGGCGGCCACCAGGGCTCTTAGGATGGCGGACCCCTTAGGAGCGTGAAGGACGTTGGGAGCAGTGCGGGGGAAGCCCAACGACGGGGCCTTCCTCGCGCTCCACGGAGTAGGATCCTGCTTGGAGGTAGGTTCCCTGCCGGGGAAGGCGCCGGCGAGCCCTTCTCCTCGGCGGGGGGCCTACGGTCGCTGAGGATGCCACCAGCGTCCCCTTGGACCCTTGGTCTTGTCCTGGTTTCCGGTCTCCCCAACGGTGGTCAGGGGTGGCGCACGGCGGGGTCCTCGTCGGGTAACATGAAGCAAGGCCCCGGCCTATGAAGGTCTCCGCTCGTGACACTCTCACATAATAATGAGTGGGGTTGTACACGCCCCGGAGTCTCCTGAGTGTCTCCATGGAGCCTCACGGGGGCTCCCACCCACATCCTAGTGGAAGCACCATGCTCCATGCTGGCCGTCGACACTGTCCCCAATGACTATGCCCGGCCAGTGGAAGCACTTAGCTCCGCTCTGGTGAGAAGACCGAAGACTGAAGACTAAAGACTAGCTAGGCGCCTAATAGGTCTCCAACGTATCTATAATTTATGAAGTATTCATGCTATTATATTATCCATCGTAGATGTTTTATATGCATTTATATGTTATTTTATATGATTTTTGTGACTAACGGATTAACCTAGAGCCCAGTGCTAGTTTCTGTTTTTTCCTTGTTTTTTGAGTTCTACATAAAAGGAATACCAAACGGAGTCCAATTGACGTGCCAATTTTTGATGATTTTTTATGGACCAAAAGAAGCCCCTGGAGTAAAAGAGTTGGGCCATAAGAGTCCAGGGTTTTCCACAAGGGTGGGGGCGTGCCCACCGCCCAAGGCGTGGGCCCCTATCTCGTGGATGATTCAGAGACCCCCCCCCCCTGACGTGAGACCGATGCCAAAAATTCCTATAAATATAGAAACCTCCAGAAAATAACCTAGATCGGAAGTTCCGCCTCCGCAAGCCTCTATAGCCACGAGAAATCAATCTAGGCCCTCCATGGCACCCTGCCGGAGGGGGCCATCACACCGGAGGCCATGGAGGAGGATCTCAGAGGGGCCATCATCGCCATGAGGGCCAAGGACCAGAGGGAGAACCTCTCCCCATCCAGGGGGAGGCCATGGAGGAGGAAGCACAAGGGGGAGGACCTCTCCTCCTCTCTCTCAGTGGCGTCGGAGTGCCATTGGAAGGAGAATCATCGCCGCGGTGATCATCTTCATCAACATCACCATCATCATCACCATCCTCATCTCTTTTACGCGATCCACTCTCCCGCACCCTGCTGTAATCCCTACTTGAACATGGTGCTTTATGCCACATATTATGATCCAATGATGTGTTGCCATCCTATGATGTTTTGAGTAGATATCTTTTGTGATGTAGGGTGGAACCCTATAGAGAAGATCTTTCACGAATTGGAGGTGGAATACCCAAGAACAAGATGAACAAAGGAAGGAAAACAAGAGGAGCACTCAAGAACAAGTCAAATCACACATCCACTAGACAATCAAACACATAAGATCCACAAGGTACATGAACAACAAAGGGAAATAAGATACATGGTAGAGCTCATCCCAAATCCTATGAAGGAGATGAGGGCTTAATGATCTAGATAGATCCTTCCCACAAGGGGGTCTTGAGCTAGGTCACTCCAAGAGGAGGTCTTGATCTCCTAGTGGAGTGGATCCATGGAGCAAAGCTCTCATATGTATAACATATCCTTTGCTAACCCTAACAAATGGTCTAGGTACGGATTATATAGTCTTGGGGTCGAAGTGGGTGAAGAGGGGCTTGGAATGGGGATCACAGCCGCCCATCCTGATGAGCCCGTGCGCACGGGGTAAGTTGGGCCCGTGCGCACGAGGTGCTCCAGCGTCAGCTCCCTGAGTAGTCCGTGCGCACGGGGTCTCGGTGGCCCGTGCGCACGGGGCCGCCTGGGACTTCCTGTCCAGCTCCTGTTGAGTTCCATCTTCTTCCTTATGGCCTTGGGGTCCTTCTCCTTGGCCTCCGAGAAGCTCCTTAGCTGCTTGGTGGTGGTCGTCCTCATACCTGAAGATGCACAATGTTCCGTGGTGAGGTAGCAGTCAAGTCCTATGGATATTCATGTAAATCTTGAAGAGGAGTGGGTTCACCTTAAGTCCGATAGGTCCACTTGGGGCTTGATGTGCTATGAAGGTGTACATGGAGATGAACGTGGGATGCTCCGTATCATCTCCTCCCCCTTTGGAAGGATCCGACCTCGGATCGTAAACCGTATTGCCATGTACACGGTAGGCATGGTTGTACCATAGGTCGATGTCGTGGCACACCTCAACTTGAAGGTCCATAGGGTCCATCTCCAATGCCGGTCCTCCATCCAATAGATGTATCATGTAGACAACAAGAAGGAAACAACAATGAAAGAATGGCCCATCCAATATGCATATTTGAAGATGGCTCAAAGGGAAGGAGTTCACCTTTAGGAGATTCTCACAAATGTTGGTGGTGCACATCATGTACGCCTTCACATAACCAAAATGTGTTTTTATGGTACCGCCTTGTGAATCCTTCAAAATGAAAGAACATGAGAAACACTTGGAAAAACAAATGAGGTTAGTGCAAAAGCAAGACCTATCATTCGAGGGGCGAGATACCCGACAAGTGTATGCATCATGCTCATCATAAGAAAGGACAAGGGAGCATTTCATAGTATGTAGGCATATGATGCAAGAACAACCAAATACGATAGGCTCAAGGAAAGAATTATGCATCACAAGTAAAGTGTCCAAGTCTCCAAGATCAATAAGCATAGTTCGGTTACACTCAATACAAGTGGATATGAAAGAGGCAACTAATGGACACAAGAGACAATGATCAAGATATATCATGTGAGAGGCATGAACATATGTGTCATCAACCCAAGAAAGCAAGTGATAGTGGAACATGGGTGATGCAACATAGCAAGCAATCATAGCAATCAAGTCAAGTATGCTAGTAGTGCGAAGATGCAACGTACTAGAAGGAATCATGGCAAACATGTCATTGGTGCAAATAGTGGGCATGAATAATTCACATGTCATAGCACAAGCATGAAAGCAAGATATGAGGACAATAGCATGGGGCACATGATAAACATGGCAATAGCAACAAGGATCTCCACCAAGCATGCAAATACACATAGAAGTAGCATAATGATGAAACATGGGTAGATGCAAGCAAGGGTCACAATTACATGGCAAAGGCATAGAAGAAAGCATAGCATGCAAAGTGAATACGGTAAAATGAGCATAATGTGAGGAGTGGTAAATGGCTCATAGCCGTGTGAGAGCCAAGTAGAGGAGTTGTGCGTAGTCCTTGCGCGAAGGGGACGTTGGTGAGGATAGTCCACGGGATCCCAAAGCATCGTTGCTCTCAAGAGCTTGTTTCGTCAACTCTTGGGATTGAGAGGTTGACAAGTATTCATTGTACCTACACAAAAGAGACACAATCCAAAGAAATTGTGCGCGTGGTAAATGTACACATCATCCATCATGATGTGTATGTGCACATGTGAGTTAGCACAAGATAAGCATCGCTCAAAGAAATTTGATGCATGGTATAAGAACATGTCATCCATCATGAAAGAATAGTTATTATGTATGACACGATGGGGACACAAATTGAGAATGCATGTATATGGCACATCAAAAGCATGTTTATTCATGGGGAGCATATGGTGCAAGCAATCATGGAAATCATGCAAAGTATGAAATGTATCAAGATCTCCTAATATGTATGAGGAAACTATGGGGGTCTCCTCATGAGCAATAGCAGAAATATCATATGGAGAAAATGGACAACATCCAAAACAATGCATATCCGAAGCTAGGTGGTCATGGCATGGCATATTAGATAAATGATACAAAGGGAGCATATCAATATCATCACAAGAGAAACAAATGCCAATAACCATGGGCTTGTCATCTATGCCATATGTGCAAATTGGGTTTATTTTAATGGCATATGCATAATCACTATGAAGAGATTGCAAATAAGACATATGGTTGATCTCATGCATATCATATGACAAGTCAAGCGGATTATCAAACATGATGTGACCAAGAGAATTTTCACATGATATCCTATGGAGCATAGCATCACAACTAGGCAACTCAACATCCTCATCATCGTATTCATCATAAATAGGTAAGTCATGACATGAAGAAGTTTCACTAGCATGAAGCATGGCAATAGGTGGGTCAACATCATGGGAGCAATCATTATCAAGAGGGTCCACTGGTGGGACACGAGAAGCACCATCACCTATGTTACCTTCGGAGCGTCGCTCGTGTGTTGTAGGTGAGGTGTTGAAGATCGTCTCGTTGTCATCTTCATCTTGATGGAACCATGTGGGGGGTGCATCATATTCCACCATGGCCATCGTCTTGTCCAAAGGGAGGACGTAGTCATCGCGAATCGGCGCGTCATCATATATGGGACCTAGCACCAAATAAGAAGACACAATAGAGGTAGAGGTTAAGTTGATAGAAAGCGAAATGGCCTCATATGCCTCATCAACTATCACACTCTCTCTATGTGGCGGTGGCTCACTCACTCCCTCAAGGTAGGTGCACTCAATGTTGCATATGGTGGAGGCACTCAAATCACTCAAGTGGTGGTGGTGGTGGCTCTCTTCACATGGGAATTGGTGCGGCTCATCATATATGGGGCTAGTGGTGAAGACACTCTCACTCTCAATATGGTGTCAAAAGTCACTCAAGTCATCATACGTCACCGTGGTCGAAGGGAGAATCCCATGCTCAACCATCTCGTAGTCGTCGTCGTGGTGTTGGAGGCCCATATGATGTGGCACCTCGTAGCTCGTCTCCATGACCGAAGGGAGTTTCCCATGCTCGGCCATCGTCCTTGAGGGGCTTCTGAAGATGGAAGTGTCACCCTCGCTCGTAGGTGGTCGCCTTGGACTTGATGAAGTCGTTGTAGGCGTACTCGTTGGAAGTAGGCGAAGATGTCGTACGTCCAAAGGCGAAGAGGCCTCGATAGCACTTGGCGAAGATGCCAAAGTGGTTGGTGTAGCCGTAGTGCCGTCTTGGTGGTGTTCGTCTCGCGGTCTTGTCTTGTGCTTATGAAGCTTCGACTTGGCATTAAGTAGGGCTTGTTGGGACTTGTGCACTTGCGCTTGTGGAGCATCTTCATGATGATGATGTTGTTGTCGTGCTTGAGCTCGTAGGCGTTCGTCGTCGTCGTGCACATGTTGCTTGGAGGTGACTTGCCCTTCATGACGATGTTGATCACGAACGTGATGGTGGTCGCCATGTAGATGTGGACGATGACGATTTGCACTTGCGTTGAGGCCGCGCTCCGAAGACTTGTGGCTTGAATGTCGCCGCCTTGAAGATGACGAAGGGGAAGAAGACTTGATCAAGGCTCTAATCTCCTCCATCCTTGCATCTTGCTCCTCCTTTTGTGCGGCAAGCTTGTTGTCGATGTAGTCCCTTTTACTTGCTTCGGAGAGATGAATGTCGATGGAGAGGTTCTCGATGCGCTCTTGCAAGATGGATTGTGCTCCTTGCATTTCTTGTCGTAGTCCGAAGATGGACCTTTTGGTGATGTAGTCGTTCACGCCGTCGTTGTTGTTATAGACCGGAGAGGAAATGCCTTGTCTATCCATCACAAGACTCGAGCAAATGTGAGTAGGAAATGAGATAAACAATACCAAGCTACCTTTTCCCAAAGTTGAGGATGTATCTTGTATCACTCAATGTGAAATGAAAGATAGTGGAATTGGTACCGGACTTGTTCACTCACACCTACAAGTAAAGGCTTATGGTAGAGCTCGGTGAGCATAGTGGCACAAAAATTTGATGCAAAATGTTAGCAAGAGTCAATAATGTTGGAAAAGATTCACAAATTCGCAAGTGAAACAAGTAGACCAATAGCAAATGAGGTACACGGAAACACACACATGGACAGATAAATGGGGTCGCGCAACCAAGGAATGAGCACAAAATGTGGAGTCCACGGGAAACGCTCGTGTTGCACAACTCAAGAGAGACGCTAGCACGATTGCTCAATAGGCGGATACGACACTTGTGCACAACCTATAAGATGCAAAATGGATAAACTTCTATCCCAAGTATGCTATGTATGTATGGTTCCCGGTGTTTCTCTCAAGATGATCCAATATGATCGGATATGACAATCTTATGTGCAATGGGGTATGATGCTATGGCACTTTCTCACGAGCTCTTTGCTCTCTTTTTGCTTAAAAGCTTTTTTTCTATGGCCACTTTGCACAATGCACAAACCAAGATAGCAATTGTATATATGCGGGAACAAACTTGTGACACAAGAGATGATATGATAGCAAGATGATACCAATATGATATGGTATGTATGCAATGGAATGGTGGATCACTAATGTGCACAAGTAACGTTGCCGGCAATACTCAAATGGCTAGTCTCGATAGGTAAGTGACGCAAAATGGGCTAGGGGTTAACAATGCAATTGCAAGGGGAATATACAATGGTGTCGTCGAGGTTACCATCCTTTGCGATGATGAGTAGCGGTGTTCTTGATGTATATAACAAGATGATGTAGACCCGTCCCTAAGTAGCAGAAACACCTTAGGAAACGGTAAAAAACCGCAAACTCAAAATCTCAAGAACAAAAGTCAAATGGTGGTAGTGGAAATGGCAATGTGGAAGTAGTGGTGGTTTGTGAAGAAGCAACCGTCCCTAAGTAGCCGAAACACCTTAGGAGACTCAAGTCACCACTTAAACAACCAAAAATGTTATATGGAGCGAAATGGGTTAGGTTTCGGAAGGCTATGGTGGTTTTGCGGATGATATGGTGGAAGGCCTAGGCAAAAATGCCAAAATGTCAAAATTTTGATGGATTCAAATGGTGATGGTGACTATGTAGGTGGATGGGGGATGTCAATAGCTACTCAACGAGCTAAAGAACGCAAAAATCGGACTCCGGATGTGGAAGTTATGCCCGAAATGGTGAACTGCACGCGGCTGTTTCTGGGAGGGCCGTGTGCACGGGGTCTAGGGCCCGTGGGCACGGGGTCCCGTGCGCACGGTACACGTACCAAGGGCACGGGGTCACCTGGGACTCCCGGGATTGGCTGATTTCTTGGCGATTTGGGCTCCAAATGGATGGATCTCGTGGCTGTGATTGAGGTGGGGGTAGGAGGGTGGTATGGAGGACGAAGGGAGGTGGAAGGCACCGCGGAAGAGACGCACTGGAAGGGCCGTGCGCACGGGGGCCCGTGTGCACGGGGTCCCGATGGCCCGTGTGCACGGGGTCCTCTGATAGCGGATGAACTGCTCCGGATCCGTGGGGAAACTCGAATTTGAGGTCAAAAACGAAAGGTGCAAGGTAGGGGAAGGTGGTAGAGGGGGGATCTACTTGCCAAACACCGAATCCATGGATCAAATCCAACAAAATCTCATCAAACCAACAAATCACAAAAAAAATTGGGGCTATTTTTGGTGGGGAATTTTCGAACTTAGGACAAAAACAACAAAATCAAGCTAGAGAACACGGGGTAAGGGCTCCAATTTCGTGAGAAACCATGGCTCATGATACCATATGATGTAGGGTGGAACCCTATAGAGAAGATCTTTCACGAATTGGAGGTGGAATCCCCAAGAACAAGATGAACAAAGGAGGGAAAACAAGAGGATCACTCAAGAACAAGTCAAATCACACATCCACTAGACAATCAAACACATAAGATCCACAAGGTACATGAACAACAAAGGGAAATAAGATACATGGTAGAGTTCATCCCAAATCCTATGAAGGAGATGAGGGCTTGATGATCTAGATAGATCCTTCCCACAAGGGGGTCTTGAGCTAGGTCACTCCAAGAGGAGGTCTTGATCTCCTAGTGGAGTGGATCCATGGAGCAAAGCTCTCATATGTCTAACATATACTTTGCTAACCCTAACAAATGGTCTAGGTACGGATTATATAGTCTTGGGGTCGAAGTGGGTGAAGAGGGGCTCGGAATGGGGATCACACCCGCCCATCCTAATGAGCACGTGCGCACGGGGTAAGTTGGGCCCGTGCGCACGGGGGTCCCGTGGGCACGGTACAGGCCCGTGCACACGGGGTGCTCCAGCGTCAGCTCCCTGAGTAGTCCGTGCGCACGGGGTCTCGGTGGCCCGTGCGCACGGGGCCGCCTGGGACTTCCTGTCCAGCTCCTTTTGAGTTCCATCTTCTTCCTTGTGGCCTTGGGGTCCTTCTCCTTGGCCTCCGGGAAGCTCCTTAGCTGCTTGGCGGCGGTCGTCCTCGTACCTGAAGATGCACAACGTTCCGTGGTGAGGTAGCACCCAAGTCCTATGGATATTCATGTAAATCTTGAAGAGGAGCAGGTTCACCTTAAGTCCGGTAGGTCCACTTGGGGCTTGATGTGCTATGAAGGTGTACATGGAGATGAACGTGGGATGCTCCGTATCATTTTGTCTTTGGGTTGATTGATGATCTAGATTGGTACAAGTTGTATGTTTTATTTTGGTGTTATCCTATTGTCCCTCCGTGTCGCGCAAGCGTGAGGGATTCCTGTTGTAGGGTGTTGCAGTGTGTTCATGATTCGCTTATAGTGGGTTGCTTGAGTGACAGAAGCATGAACCCGAGTAAGGGGGTTGTGGCGTATGGGATAAAGGGGACTTGATGCTTTAATGCTATGGTTGGGTTTTACCTTAATGGTCTTTAGTAGTTGCAGATGTTTGCTAGAGTTCCAATCATAAGTGCATATGATCCAAGAAGAGAAAGTATGTTAGCTTATGCCTCTCCCTCATATGAAATTGCAATGACTACTACCGGTCTTGTTAACAATTGCCTAGGATAATTCCGCACACTGACCCATCATTATTCCACACTCGTTATTTATAATACTTAAGTAATATATTCTAACATTATGATAACAGCAACTACTTTTATGTTTTAGCTCTCCGATATCATACAAAGTTATCCTCTTCATACCCACAATGTAGTTTTATTTCTCGTTTCTAGTTAGAAGCAAACGTTCGGTGTACGTAGAGTCGTATCAGTGGCAGATAGGACTTGAGAGAATATTGATCTTAACTTTAGCTCCTTGTGGGTTCGACATTCCATACTTATCACTTCCACCTTTGGGAATTGCTATGATGATTCCCTGCACTTGGGGATTATCAAGCTCTTTTCTGGCGCCGTTGCCGGGGAGCAATAGCGTGGGGTTGATATTTTCGTGTGTGCTTGTTTGATTTCTTCACTAAGTAGATTTTGTTTTTCCTTTTTGTTTCTGTTTAGTTGTGGGTGAAACATACAAAAAAATAAAGAATGAAAATACAAAAAAAAATTACTTGCCTCTCATGCCTAAAAAAGTTTTTCAAAAAGAGAAGTGATTGGAAAGTTATGCATTAAAGAAGTGACGGTCGACCTTGAGCACTTGTGTTCATGCTCACGGAAACAATGTAGAGTTTTTCATTGAAGTTTCTCTGTAAGTAATTATCCCCTTGTATATATCCAGTGTATTATAAAAATAATGTGCCAAGCTTTGGTTTTAGGATGATTAGATTGCTTGTTTACTATGTGCAGAACAAAAACAGAAACTTTGCATGTAGCGCGTGATTTTACATTTTTTACTGGAAGGTCAAATGGGTCTGAAATTTTTGCACATTACTTGTGTACAAATTGTTCAAATTTTAATATTTATTTCATAATTTCTGGAGTTAGAGAAGTTTACTAAACTTCCATATTACTACGGACTGTCCTGTTTTTGACAGATTCTGTTTTCCGCGTGTTGTTTGCTTATTTTGATGAATCTATGGCTAGTATCGGGGGGTATGAACCATAGAGAAGTTGGAATACAGTAGGTTTAACACAAATATAAATAAATAATGAGTTAATTACAATACCTTAAAGTGGTAGTTTGCTTTATTACACTAACGGATCTCACAAAGTTTTTGTTAAAGTTTTGTGTGGATGAAGTGTTCGAAGATCGAGGAGCTATCAATATGAGAAGAATAAAGAGAGGCAAGAGTTCAAGCTTGGGTATGCCCAAGGCACCCCAAGTAAATATTTCAAAGGATACTCAAGCATCTAAGCTTGGGGATGCCCCGGTTGGCATCCCATCTTTCTTCTTCAACAAATATCAGTATTACCTTGGTTTTGTTTTGTTCACATGATTTGTGTACTTTGTGTTTTTGTTTTTTTCTTATAGAACCATGCTAGTATGAGTTAGACCTTTATTGATTTATAGAATACTTCATGTGCTTCACTTATATATTTTAAGTATGATCTTATAGAATTGCTCTTTGTGCTTCACTTAAATCTTTTGAGTATGGTTTTATAGAATGCTTCGTGTGCTTCACTTACATATTTTGAGCTTGGATATTGGTTAGTCTATATTAATTGTAGAATGCTCCATGAACTTCACTTATATATTTTGTAGTATGAATAATACTATCATCTAAAGTGGGTTTGGAAGAGCGTCATCTTTAGGAATTAGTGATCCCACTATTTCGAATGAGAAGAATTTTTCTTATGTGGAGAGTAAAAAAATTTCTATGCTTGTAGATCATGAAAAGAATGCTTTATTTGATGGTTATATTGTTGAATTCATTCATGATGCTACTGAAAATTATTATGAGGGAGTAATTTATGCTTGTAGGAGTTGCAATAATACCAAGTTTCCTCTCTATGTGCTTAAAGTTTTGAAGTTATACTTGTTTTGCCTTCCTATGCTAGTTGATTCTTGTTCCTCTAAATTATGTGCTCACAAAATCCATAGGCATAGGAAGTGGGTTAGATTTAAATGTGCTAGTCATATTCTTCATGATGCTCTCTCTATGTTTCAATTCTTTTCTTTTATGTGAGCATCATTGAAATCATCATGCCTAGCTAAAAGGCATTAAAGAAAAGCGCTTGTTGGGAGACAACCCAATATCTACCCTTGTTGTATTTGTGTGTTTACATGATTAAGCTATTGTAGTAATTATGTTTTATAGCTTTCTTTTCAATAAATTGCCAAGTAAGACCTTTGGGAAGACTTGGGTGAAAGTTAATGTGATCTTGCTGTAAAAAATAGAAACTTTGCGCTCACGGGATTAGCTGCCATATTTTACAGAAGAGTGCTTTTGAGTTAATTATTTTAGCAGAATATTAATAGATAAATTCCTCACGTCCACCAATTTATTTCATAATTTCTGGAGTAGCATAAGTATGGTTGTTGTCCCGATCATTACAAACCGTTCTGTTTCTGACAGATTCTGTTTTCATTGCATAGTTTGCTTGTTTTCTAGTTTCTATGGCTTATATTTCTCAATATAAATTGTAGAAATTATATGGTACAGTAGGAATTGTGTGAGAACAATTATGAACCTTGTCTTTTACAGTATCAAAGTGAATGGTTTACTCTTTATCATACTAACCTATCTCACGAAGTTCCGTTAAGTTTTGTGTGATTAAAGTTTTCAAGCTTTGGGTGAGATATTGATATGAGAAGAATAATGTAACGCCTCGGATCTGATGTGCCATATGTCTTCCAGCTATTCGTCATTGTTGCCATGTCACTTGCTTGCGTGTTGCATTTTGCCATGTCATCATCTGCATTTCATCTGCATGTTTTTCAAAACTTGCATCCGTTCGGGTTCCCCGGTTCTCTCCGTTGTTCGTTCGGAGTCCAGACCTCTCTCGCGCGCCCGTCGCCCCTCTCGGGCCTGGTTTCGTGAGCGGGAGAAAAACATTCTCAGAATGGATCGAGATTTGCCGAGTGGCCTTGGTATATCACCGGTAGACCGCCCGTCAAATTTCGTTTCATGTGGAGGTCGTTTGATGCCCCAACGGTTAACCGCGTAACCCGAAACCCCTCTCTCTTTGCAGACTAGCCCCTCTTCACCACAGCCCATGAGCCCATCCAAACCCCCTCCATGCTCTCGGTCATTCGATCATGATCGTGTGGGCGAAAACCACTCCTCATTTGGACTCTGCTAGCTCCCTCTACCTATAAATATGTCTTCTCCCCCGAAATTCTGGATCAAACCCTACCCCTAACCCTAGCCTCGTCTTCCTCCGCGCACCGGACATGTCCGGACGGTGCTGGACGTGTTCGCCGCCGCCTCCCCAGCCAACGGGAGCCAGCCATGTCGCCCTGGTTGTCCCTGCCGCCATAGGCCCACCGGGGCCCAGATCCGGCCCGCCCCAGGCCAGCTCGGGTCCGAGCCCCGCGCTCCCTGCCGCCGCGCCTGCCTTGCCGCTGCCGCCGGGCTCCGCCCCGAGCCCCGCTCTCCCTGCCGCTCGGCATCTCCTCGCCGCCCCGCGCCACCCACCGGAGTCCTGCTACTCCCCGCCACCACCGGGCACCGTCAGCCGCACTGTCGCCGACCCCGTCGCCTCGCCCTCAACTCCGGCGATCTCGCCTCGTCGCCGGAGCGCGCCATCGAACGCCGGGATTCGGTGGCCCTCGGCGTCTCGCACCCGGATCCGGCAGCCGCCGCCCAAGATCCGTCCTTCCCCGGCCTCCCCGACCTCTCCCTCGACTCCGGCCGCCGTTCCCCGCAAGTCCGGCGGCGTGTCCGGCGAGATCCGCCGCGTTGACTTTTTCCCCCTCGAGGTCGATTTCTTCCAAGTCCCTAAAAAATTGCATTATGTTGCTCTGTTCATCATGCCATAACTTTGTGTGTGCTGCTTCGTTTCATGCCTATAATATGTCAGAATGTTCATTGAGAGATGCTCTTCATTTCATTCCATTGTGACATGCTTGTTTAATCCATATTGACGCCCTTATCATCGTTGCAAGAGTGTTATATGATATTAACTGCTGTCTGTTAACAGAACTTGCTGTTTTGTCTTTTTCATTGCATTTTGTGTGTGCATCTTTTGAGCTTGATGTCTACGTGAGTTTTGAGCTACATCATGTCATCTTTACATTGGTGCAATCCTTGTATTTTTGTGAGTCTTGTAGTGAGTGCATCGAGCTCGTGGAGAAGGGTACTTGCTGTTACTGTTTTGCTAGGCTGAATCTGCTATATCATGATGATATGTAAACCTGCTGCTACAAGTCATTCTATGCATAATCTGGAGATGTTCACTAAGGATGTTTTGTTTTACATGTCATTATATATCCATCCGTGCCCCTGGTTGCATTTATAGCTTGCTGTAGATTGTTCATATCTTGCTCTCAAGTTGCTAAATAATGTTGCTGTCAGCCTGTTAACATTAAGTTCCGTTTTGACATGTGTTCTGCTATTGATCCATGCACCCTATGAACTTGTTCTTGCCATGATTAGCTTCATAAATATGTCATATGACTGTTGGTCACCTTTTCATGCCATGTATTGCTTTGTGGTGAGTGGTACAATCTCATCAACATGCCTACTTATTGTTGTTCCTGCCATGTCTGAATCCGTCATATCATTTGCCATGTTTGCATGAATGCTACCATCTTTTCTGTTGATCTTTGGAATTATTCAGTAAGGGAGTTTTGTTCTTTGTCTTTAGTATTAGCATGTAATTCCTTTGTTTGCCATGATAAGTTCACGTAGCATGTTGTTTGATAGCTCTAAACATTGCAACCTGATGTTATTTCTGCCATGTCCAGTGATTTCTGCAAAGTCTGTGAACTGTTATTATTTGGAAGCTTGCCATGTCCTTTTGAGCATGTTATAGTGTTTTCTGGAGATAGCTCAGTGTTCATGTTTTGTCATGCTTTACCTGTACTTCATGCCCATGCCTTTTGTTCTTATGTTGAAGTGTTATAGCATGTTGTTTTGATGCTTGTTAGATGCCTAGTTGCTGTTATGGACAGCGTGTCCTTTAAACTTGTTTAGAGTGTATGTGTTGCACCGTTGCTCCGTTTTGAGTGTGCTCTATATGAAACTTGCTTATAATTGCATGTAGTTTCATCTTATCATGTTGCATCCTTGTTCTGAGAGTGTTTGCTTGATGTTTGAATGCCGTTTGCATCAACGCCATGTTTAACTTGTTTTGCTCATATCTTCTAGGTCGTAGCTCCGAACTAAATGAACTTTATATGTAACTTGACTAGAATTTCGTGTAGATCATCTTGGTGCGTATTAACTTGCTGTTTAACAACTTCAACTTAATGTTTGTTCAGATCTGGACCAACTTCTAAATTTGCATATGAGGGCTTACCGGAATTGTTATATGTTGTTTCCAGCCTCATTTAAACTTGCTTTGATGTGTTGCTCTTGTATGCATCATCTCTTGCCATGAGTAGCATCATATAGCCTTTGTCATGCATCATACTTGGTTGAGCATCATGCCATGTCTATGTGTTGTGTGTTTACCTTGTTGTTTGCTTCTTTCCGGTTGTGCTCCTTCTCGTTAGTTCCTGTTTCGTTGCGATCGCGAGGATACGTTCATCTACGCTTGGTTCGTCTTCGTGGCTTCATCTTCTTCATGGAATCGTTCTTCTTCCTTGCGGGATTTCAGGCAACATGACCGTCACCTTGGATCTCATTACTATCATTGCTATGCTAGTTGCTTCGTTCTACCACTATGCTGCACTTCCTATCACTTGTTCTTCAAGCCTCCCCAAATTGCCATGTCAGCCTCTAACCTTTTCACCCTTCCTAGCAAACCGTTGCTTGGCTATGTTACTGCTTTGCTCAGCCCCTCTTATAGCGTTGTTAGTCGCAGGTGAAGTTCAAGATTGCTCCATGATGGACAGGATTATGTTGGGATATCACAATATCTCTTATTTAATTAATGCACCTATATACTGGGTAAAGGGTGGAAGGCTCGGCCTTATGCCTGGTGTTTTGTTCAACTCTTGCCGCCCTAGTTTCCTTCATACCGGTGTTATGTTCCTTGATTTTGTATTCCTTACGCGGTTGGGTGATTTATGGGACCCCCTTGACAGTTCGCTTTGAATAAAACTCCTCCAACAAGGCCCAACCTTGGTTTTACCATTTGCCTACCTAAGCCTCTTTCCCTTGGGTTTCCGAAGCCTGAGGGTCATCTTTATTTAACCCCCCCCCCCCGGGCCAGTGCTCCTTCGAGTGTTGGTCCGAACCGAGCAACTTGCGGGGCCACCTTGGGGAAACTTGGGGGCTGGTTTTACTCGTAGCTTGACTTATCCGGTATGCCCTGAGAACGAGGTACGTGCAACTCCTAGCGGGATTAGTCAGCACATCGGGCGCCTTTGCTGGTCTTGTTTTACCATTGTCGAAATGTCTTGTAACCCGGGATTCCGAGACTGATCGGGTCTTCCTGGGAGAAGGAATATCCTTCATTGACAGTGATAGCTTGTGATGGGCTAAGTTGGGACACCCCTGCAGGGTATAAACTTTCGAGAGCCGTGCCCGCGGTTATGTGGCAGATGGGAATTTGTTAATATCCGGTTGTAGAGAACTTGACACCAGATTCGAATTAAAACGCATCAACCGCCTGTGTAGCCATGATGGTCTCTTTTCGGCGGAGTCCGAGAAGTGAACACGGT
Organism: Triticum dicoccoides; assembly: GCF_002162155.2. Classification (NCBI taxonomy): domain Eukaryota; kingdom Viridiplantae; phylum Streptophyta; class Magnoliopsida; order Poales; family Poaceae; genus Triticum; species Triticum dicoccoides. The sequence continues at coordinate 376,152,454 of NC_041393.1, forward strand.
TTATGGTGATGATTGACGTAAGTAGGAGTTCAGGATCACTTCTTGATCATTGCTAGCTTCACCACCGTTCTGTTTGCTTCTCTTCTCGCTCTTATTTGCGTATGTTAGCCACCCTATCATGCTTAGTCGCTGTTGCAACATCACCACTTTACCCCTTCCTTACCCATTAAGCTTTGCTAGTCTTGATACCCATGGTAATGGGATTGCTGAGTCCTCGTGGCTCACAGATTACTACAACAACATTTGCAGGTGCAGGTTATGCGATGATCCTGACATGAGAGCGATCTTTACTTGTTTTGGAGTTCTTCTTCTGCTTCTTCTTCGATCAGGGGATAGGTTCCAGGTCGGCAGCTTGGGCTAGCAGGGTTGATGTTGTTTCAGTTTCTGTTTGTGTTTCATACATAGTCGGATGGTGCTCTTATGTAAGATGATGTTGTATTCGTGTGGCATTGTATGCCTCTTATATGTATCCCCATCTATTATGTAATGTTGATGTAATGATATCCACCTTGCAAAAGTGTATCAATATGCGGTTCTATCCTTGGTGGGACCTTCGAGTCTCTTTAGGATAGTATCGCATATTGGGCGTGACAAATAAGGAGCAGAAAGACCCTAAGCTTGGGGATGCCAAGGTACCCCAAGGTAATATTCAAGGAAGACTCAAGCGCCTAAGCTTGGGGATGCCCCGGAAGGCATCCCCTCTTTCGTCTTCAAAACTATCGGTATACTTTACTCGAAGCTATATTTTTATTCGTCACATGATATGTGTTTTGCCTAGAGCGTATTTTCGATTTTACTTGTTGTTTGAATAAAATCATTGGATCTGAAATCTTGAATGAAAAAGAATCCTCCCATGGCTAGTTAATTATTTGACTACTCAGTGTTCTTCACTTATATCTTTTTGGAGTAGTTTGTCATTTACTCATGCGCTTCACGTATATCCTATGAGTAAATGGTTGAATGAATTGAATATCATAAATTTGAATTTATATATGTTTCATATGCTTATACCATGGGGAGTAATGACTTCACACTAAATAAGTATAGGTAGTAAGCTTATTGAAAATTAGCAAACGCAGAATTGGTCACTTGAACAGTTCATGAAAAAATATTGAAGGAAGAGAGATTTCACATATAAATATACTATCTTGGACATCTTTTGTAATTGTGAGCACTCATTAAAATATGACATGTTAAAAGGTTGATGTTGGACAAGGAAGACAACTTAATGGGATATGTTTTCCTATATCCGAAACGTTATATTGTCTTGCATCATCCAACATGTTGAGCTTGCCTTTCCCTCTCATGCTAGCCAAATTCTTTGCACCAAGTAGAAATACTACTTGTGCTTCCAAACATCCCTTAAACTAGTTTTGCCATGAGAGTCCACCATACCTACCTATGGATTGAGTAAGATCCTTTAAGTAAGTTGTCATCGGTGCATGCAATAAAAATTGCTCTCTAAATATGTATGATCTATTAGTGCAAAGAAATAAGCTTTATACGAACTTGTGATAGGGAAGAAATAAAAGCGACGGACTGCATAATAATGGTCTCTATCACAAGAGGCAATATAAAGTGATGTTCTTTTGCATTAAGATTTTGTGCATCCAACCTTAAAATAGCATGACAACCTCTGCTTCCCTCTGCGAAGGGCCTATCTTTTACTTTTATCTTCTACCCTTATACAAGAGTCATGGTGATCATCACCTTTCCTTTTTACACTTTTTCCTTTGGCAAGTACTTTGTGTTGGAGCGATCCGGATATATATATCCACTTGGATGTAGGTTTCATAAAGTATTATTGTTGACATTACCCTTGAGGTGAAAGGTTGGGAGGCAAAACTATAAGCCCCTATCTTACTCTGTGTCCGATTAAAACTTTGAACCCATAAATATCACATGAGTGTTAGCAATTGTGAAAGACTATATTAGTTGAGTATGTGGGATTTGTCAAAGCAAAGCTCTTACATAGAACCTTCCTGAAAATAAGATGAATTGCAATTGTTTAATAACTAAGAGCATTGTTTGTTAGTTTTCAAGAAAGTTTATGATCTATACTTTAACATGTGAATAGCTTGTTACTTGATCATGAAAAGTTTTATGAGACGAGCTACTGTTATGACATATAATGATGCTAGAAAAGGTGATTGAAATTATCATTTATCGAACTTGTGCACCTGCTAGCATTCACACTTCATAAATTATTTCTTTTATCATTTACCTACTCGAGGACGAGCAGGAACTAAGCTTGGGGATGCTGATACGTCTCCAACGTATCTATAATTTATGAAGTATTCATGCTATTATATTATCCATCATAGATGTTTTATATGCATTTATATGCTATTTTATATGATTATTGTGACTAATCGATTAACCTAGAGCCCAGTGCCAGTTTATGTTTTTCCTTGTTTTTGAGTTTTACTGAAAAGGACTACCAAACGGAGTCCAATTGACGTGCCAATTTTTGATGATTTTTTATGGACCAAAAGAAGCCCCTGGAGTAAAAGAGTTGGTCCAGAAGAGTCTCGGGCTGTCCACGAAGGTGGGGGGCGCGCCCACCCACCCCTGGGCATGGGCCCCTATCTCGTGGACGATTCGGAGACCCCCACTGATGTGAGACGGACGCCAAAAATTCCTATAAATACAGAAACCTCGAGAAAATAAACTAGATCGGAAGTTCCGCCACCGCAAGCCTCTATAGCCACGAGAAATCAATCTAGGCCCTCTTTGGCACCCTGCCGGAGGGGGCCATCATCACCGGAGGCCATGGAGGAGGATCCCGGACGGGCCATCATCGCCATGTGGGCCAAGGACCAGAGGGAGAACCTCTCCCCATCCAGGGGGGAGGCCATGGAGGAGGAAGCACAAGGGGGAGGACCTCTCCTCCTCTCTCTCGATGGCGCCGGAGTGCCATCGGGAGGGGAATCATCACCGCGGTGATCGTCTTCATCAACATCACCATCCTCATCTCTTTTACGCGGTCCACTCTCCCGCACTCCGCTGTAATCCCTACTTCAACATGGTGCTTTATGCCACATATTATGATCCAATGATGTGTTGCCATCCTATGATGTTTTGAGTAGATATCTTTTGTCTTTGGGTTGATTGATGATCTAGATTGGTACGAGTTGTATGTTTTATTTTGGTGTTGTCCTATTGTGCCCTCCGTGTCGCGCAAGCGTGAGGGATTCCTGATGTAGGGTGTTGCAATATGTTCATGATCACTTATAGTGGTTGCTTGAGTGATAGAAGCATAAACCCGAGTAAGGGGGTTGTGGCGTATGGGATAAAGGGGACTTGATGCTTTAATGCTATGGTTGGGTCTTACCTTAATGATCTTTAGTAGTTGCGGATGCTTGCTAGAGTTCCAATCATAAGTGCATATGATCCAAGAAGAGAAAGTATGTTAGCTTATGCCTCTCCCTCATATGAAATTGCAATGACGACTACCGGTCTTGTTAACAATTGCCTAGGACAATTCCGCACACCGGTCCATCATTATTCCACACTCGTTATTTATAATACTTAAGTAATATATTCTAACTTTATGATAACAGCAACTAATTTTATGTTTTAGCTCTCCGATATCATACAAAGTTATCCTCTTCATACCCAGAATGTAGTTTTATTTCTCCTTTCTAGTTGGAAGCAAACGCTCGGTGTACGTAGAGTTGTATCAGTGGCAGATAGGACTTGAGAGAATATTGATCTTACCTGTAGCTCCTTGTGCGTTCGACACTCCATACTTATCACTTCCACCTTTGGGAATTGCTACGATGATTCCCTACACTTGGGGATTATCAGCGCCGGGCGCGACCGTTTGCTTTTTGCCTCCTTTTCATATTTGTTTGCCGACTTTTCGCAGCAGTTTGTCTTTCATGCGTTTATAAAAATGGGGGGGAGTTTTCTCATTTCGTGCGATTTCTTGCTTTCAGCTCTTGTGTTCTTTTTAGAAACTCGTGACCGCTACCCTGCCCTCATGAGCCTCACGAACGGGGGCTGGGTACGGTGTACGCGCTGGTACCGATCACTCCCCCCGAGGGCTCGAAGGTGCGACCGCCCCACGCGCCCACCTTGTCACAATCTAGCAATTGGCTCCTCATGAGGCACCCCATGGCAGGCCAGCAGGCCCCTCGGGAGGCACAGGGCCTCACGAGCCCGTAGCAGGCTCGCCTCACGAGAAGGGGCCTGGCCGCGACGCTAGGGCCCACGCAAGACCTCCAAAACCCCAGATAAGTCATAAATAACTACCTTGCTCAATGACCCACAGCCCTGCGGGGCCCTGCTCCGGACGTCACTTCAAAAACATTTAGCGATCTTGCGCATCATAAGGGGCACCCCCTTTTCAAAATGCTCTCACAAGAATCTGTTTGAGTTGTTGTTATAACAGGTTAAAGCAAAAGAAACACGGGCCTAGCTGCACGCGCCTTCTTCATCGCTCCCATCCTCGCTGCTTGTGCTGAAGCTGTTGTCCTCCTCGTCATCACCACCAGTGCTTGTGGCTGTCTTGGGTGGCCGCAGGCACGGGGGCTAGCACGGTGCCGAAGTCGAAGTGGGAGTCAAGGTTCAGGAGGTTGCTGAAGATGCGCAAGAGCGCGCGCCCAAGGAGGCCCCAGCTCCTCTCCTCAACAAGCTGGTGAGATTTTGCGGCCTGATCTTCCAGGCGGGTCACGATGTCAGCAAAGAAGTGGAGATGGCTAGCGTAGTCGTTCTCATGCAGGCGAGGAGCGCTCTCATCGCAAATGGCACCCAAGGCATTGTTGGCTCTGATGTGCAAACCTTGGAGCATGGAGCCGTGCTCGCGCTCCAATGTCAAGCAGCGACACTTTTCACTTGAAGCCTTCTCCAGGAGGGAGGCGGTGTCTTAAGCTTGCTTCCGAAGAGATGATATCTTGGTGCAGGCAGCATCTAGGGCAGATTCGGAGGAAGCCAGAGACCCCCGGGCTGCGCTCTCACGCTGCTCCACAGCCTGCAGCTCGGTCTTCAGGATGGAGGTCCGACCCTCAAGCTCAGCCTTAAGCAGCTCCAGGTCCAGGTGATGCCTTCCATCCAGATCAGCGCGTGCCTTCGCCGCCCTCTTCTCCACCTCCACCTGGACTTGAGCTTCTCGGGCGACGGCAGCATCCTCAGCCGCGGCAGCCTGACACACCCTCACCTCCAGCCTCTCCAGCGCCAAGCTATGTTCCATGGCCTCCAGCGTCAAGTTCTCATGGCGCCTCAGGAGCTCCGCCTCGGCAAGGGCCAGCTCACATGGTGAGGAGGCCAGCAGGGCACGATGCTCCTCGACTTCGCGCAGCAGGTCCGCATTTGAAGACAGGAGATCTCGCTCCCGCTCCTCAGCCACCTCGCGATGGCGGTTGGCTGCCTCAGCCTCTTCCATGGTGCGGGCGTAAGCTTCGCGAGAAGCCATGAGCGAGGCCGCCGCGCGCGCTTCAGCTTCGTCATGCCGAAGCTTCCCATGGCTGATGGCCACCTTCAGCCGCTGCCACTCATCCTCCAAGCGGCGGTTCTCTACCTCAAGGCTGGTATCGACGTTGGTAAGCTCCCTGCCAAGATGGACCATCGCACGCATCGCTTCACCAAAAATCCCAAAGCACACCGCGCTATGCCCGCGGGCGAACGCGAGCTCATTGCCAAGATCTTCGCCGGCTCTGGAAGTTGCCCGGGAGGCGTTGGGTGCTTCGCCAGTCGCAGGCTGGGGGCTGGCTGGCGTAGCCTCACAGCTTGAAGACGAAGGCTTCCCGGAGGGCACCCCCCAGCCGGCAGTGACAAGAGGAAGGATCACCGGCGCACCCCTCGCCTCGCGGGCAGAGTCGTGGGGGGAGAGAACATGGGGCCCGGCTCCGGGGTGCCCTCGCGGCATCATGTTGGATGGAGTTGGTCCCACACCCTGTGCAGGCTCAGGACACCAGGGGCTACGCGCATGTGCGAAGCTGGAGTCCTTGGAGGTGCCTGCCTCCTAAGGTTTCGCCTTCATGGAGACCCTGTAAAACCCCAACCATGAGAAAACGCGGTGCACTTGGGAGTCAAGAGCAAAGGTACTTACTCATTGGCAGCCACGTATCTCCTTGGCTTAGCGGCCGGCGGGTGCCGTCGTCGTGACACGGGGATCTCTTCCTCTTCAGGAGTGACTCAAGGCACAGGCGGCGTCGACCAGACCCCGACGGGCGATCCTTAGGAGGGGAAGCGTTCGGCGTGGAGCCTGTAGCAGGGGTCCCGAGGCCAGGGGCACCTGGCGATACCTTCTGGCTCGCGGCTCTGGGGCCGTTGGTGGGCTCCTCGTCGTCATCAGCCACTCTGGAGCCACCATCCTGGGCGTCAGAAGCCCCTGCCTCCGGAGCTTGGGGTGGCTCCGGTTCTACGGCGGCTCCTTCCTGGGCCCTAGAAGCCTCAGACTCCTTAGCCTCTAGCGGGGCCAGGCCTCCAGAGGAGCTCTCGACAACTGATGGAGGCGCACGCCCCCCTGCCTCCACACTAGGGACACACGTGGCAGGGTCGATCAGGAGAGGAGCTACGAAGACGGGATTCTCGCGGGGGCCCTCAATGCCCTCGGGAAGCAAGCCTCACTCGTTGAATAGAGGCATCTGCCCCGCGAAGGCCTCCTTGTTCAAGCACAGATAGAGAAGGCAGCCACCCCCCGGAAGGTCAGCAGGCTCAGGCTCGCCAGTCAGGAGCTTGAGCACCACGCTCAATGTATCAGCAGCAAGCGATGGCTTCTGCAGCCTCATCGGATCCCCGGCGCCTGTGAAGTCCCACATCGGGCGAGCATGGCGCTGGAGGGGGGCAATGCGCTGCTTCACGAATTCCTTCACCACCATTGGCGTCATCACTTCCAATTCCCGAAGCCTCGCCAACCTCTTCCAAACAAAAGCAAGACATCGGTCGGTGAGCCTCTCATGGCACCAGTCGGAGCTAGGCGAGGCCGGCGACCCAGGAATCATGAGCAGGGTGCTGAACGCGCAGACGTCCATCAGGAGCCACTGCTTCCAGAATCCCTTCACGACAGGCGAAAGCTTGAAGTCGATCCCCGAGCCAGCGGTTGCGGCCACGGCTTCGAAGGTCATGCACCCAGAGTGTTGGCGGGCGTCCACCAACCGGAGCAGGAAGAAATGGCGAAACAAGGACACGGAGGGAGTGATGCCCACCATGGCCTCACAGAGAAAGGCGAAGACGGCAAGGAGGATGACGGAGCGAGGATCCAAATGCAGCAGATGGATCTGGTAATGCGACATCACGGCATTGAAGAAAGGGGAGAAGGGAGGAATCAACCTAGCAAGAAGAACATGGAGATAGATGGGAATCTCATTGGCACTCATCTCTCTGGTACACCAAGATGCAGGGCGGACAGCCGTTGCCTTCCCCTCATTGGAATCGGCGGCGAGCGCATGGCGAACCTTGTCCAGCCCCTCCTTATCGATCACCGTTGACTGCTCAATGGCCGGCTCCAGGGCCAGCGGAGGACCGGCCAGTGCGCGTGGCTGCCCCTTCTTCTTCCTCGGTTTGGGTGACATGGCAAACACCAAGAGAGGGCAAGGCACCGGCTATGGACGCGGCGGCGATATTGGGAAGGAGGAAACAAGAGCTGAGCACAGTACTCTGTGAAGCGCGAGTTGCGCTGACAACGGGCGGCTGTTGGGTCTACCGGATATCAAGTCAGTGTGGGTAAGTGGAGATGACCACGTCCCATCAACCGCCACGTGTCTTCAAGGTCATAGGCTGATGCAGCCTGCGGCGCTCCACCCTTGTCTTTTGGCTTCGCCTGGAAGCCAAGTCCGAGCGCGCCTTGGCCCCGGGGGCTACCGTCGGCGTCCTGGATTCGGGGGTATCCAGTCCTGCCTGCCCGCGGCCTGCCATGTGGCTCCATCAACGGCCTGGTACGGCCCAGCTTCAACACCAACACCGCAAGACCATCACGAGGAGCCAAGCCTCGCGAGGGGGACGACGCCAAGACCCATGAAGGAGGTGGCCTCCTCAAGAGGGCTCCTGAGGGGCGGAGAGTTCCATGCAGCTACCTCATGAGGCACAGCTGACGTGAGCAATGACGACCAAGTCCAGGCGGGCGCCGGGTGGGTGCAGAGCACAGGTTTCCTCTTCAGTGCAAGAGAGGCAAGCCACAGGTGCGGACTCCCGAGGAATTAGCCAAAGGTTTCCATTCTGGTGCAACAAGACCAAGACCGTCAGGACGGCAGGACAGAGGTCATCACCGAGCCCACCGCAGCGTCATGACCAGAGGCTTTTCGTAGGCGAAGACTACTTTTGTCAGGATAGACTGTACTACTTGTCCCCTTTCAAATCACGCCGTTGTGGAATCCCTTCCCGTTCATATTTGGGAAGAGGACCAAGGCCACTTTATATAGGACTTAGCCACCACCATAGAAAGGGACCGAAATCAGAACAAGTAGAGCACCACACTAGCTCAAGAACACCCCTCTTGAGGCTTGTTCATCCTTGTACTAGTTCGTCCATAGCCCCTCGAGGCAATCCACCACACCACACTGGATTTGGGTATTACACCACAACTGTGGCCCGAACCAGTATAAATCTCTGTGTCTTTGTGTCTCTTTGAGCTTGACATGCTAGGCTAGAGAGGATCGCGAGTAGGCAGGCTGGGCAGGTTGAGATCTCTGCATGCACCCCAGAGTTCGAACCTCTCAAGGGTTATCGGATCCCTAAATTCGACAGAAGACAGACGTTGATAGTAGTGTTAGTATCTACAAAACTCGACTTGTCGCAAAAGGTTTTCGACAAGTTCAAGGTGCTGACTACAATGAGATTTTCTCAACTGTACCGATGCTTAAATCTGTCTGAATCAAGTTAGCAATTGCCATATTTTATAAAATTTGGCAAATGGATGTCAAAACTGCATTCCTTAAATGGATATTTCTTAAAGGAGAGTTGTATATGATGCAACCAGAAGGTTTTGTCGATCCTAAAGGCACTAACAAGGTGTCCAAGCTCCAGCGATCCATTTATGGACTGGTGCAAGCATCTCGGAGTTGGAATATACGCTTTGATGAGTTGATCAAAGCATATAGTTTTATACAGACTTGCGGTGAAGCCTGTATTTACAAGAAAGTGAGTGGGAGCACTACAGCCTTTCTGATAAGTATATGTGAATGACAAATTTTTGATCGGAAATGATGTAGAATTTTATAGAAAGCATACAGGAGAGTTTGAAAGGAGATTTTCAAAGAAAGACCTCAGTGAAGATGCTTACATATTGGGCATCAAGATCTATAGAGATATATCAAGATGCTTGATAAGATTTTTCAATGAGTACATACCTTGACAAGATTTAGAAAGATTTCAAAATGGATCAGTCAAAGAAGGAGTTCTTGCATGTATTACAAGGTGTAAAGTTGAGTAAGACCCAAAGCCTGACCATGGCAGAAGATAGAAAGAGAATGAAAGTCATTCCCTATACCTCAGTCATAGGTTCTATAAAGTATGCCATGCTATGTACCAGACCAGTTGTGTGCCTTACTATGAGTTTGGCAAGGGGGTACGATAGTGATCCAGGAGTGGATCACTTTATAGCGGTCAAAGTTATCCTTAGTTACCTAAGAGGACTAAGGAAGTATTTCTTGGTTATGGAGGTGATAAAGAGTTTGTCGTAAAGAGTTATGGTGATGTAAGCTTTTACACTGATCCGGATGACTCTGAGTCTCAATATGGATACATATTGAAAGTGGGAGCAATTAGCTAGAGTAGCTCCATGCAGAGCATTGTAGGCATAGAAAATTTGCAAAATACATATGGCTCTGAATTTAGCACACCCGTTGACTAAACTTCTCTCACAAGCAAAATATGATCACACCTTAGTACTCTTTGGGTGTTAATCACATAGCAATGTGAACTAGATTATTGACTCTAGTAAACCCTTTGGTTATTGGTCACATGGCGATGTGAACTATGGGTGTTAATCACATATAGATGTAAACTATTGGTGTTAAATCACATTGCGATGTGAACTAGATTATTGACTCTAGTGCAAGTGGGAGACTGAAGGAAATATTCCCTAGAGGCAATAATAAAGTTGTTATTTATATTTCCTTATATCATGATAAATGTTTATTATTCATGCTAGAATTATATTAACTGGAAACTTAGTACATGTGTGAATACACAAAACATAGTGTCCCTAGTATGCCTCTACTAGACTAGCTCGTTAATCAAATATGGTTATGTTTCCTAACCATAGACATGTGTTGTTATTTGATGAACGGGATCACCTCATTAGGAGAATGATGTGATGGAAAAGACCCATCTGTTAGCTTAGCATTATGATCATTACAGTTTCATTGCTACTGCTTTCTTCATGACTTATACATGTTCCTCAGACTATGACATTATGCAACTCCCGAATACCGGAGGAACACCTTGTGTGCTATCAAATGTCAAAACATAACTAAGTGGTTATAAAGATGCTCTACAAGTGTCTCCGATGGTGTTTGTTGGGTTGGCATAGATCAAGATTAGGATTTGTCACTCCGTGTATCAGAGAGGTATCTCTGGGCCCTCTCAGTAATGCTCATCACTATAAGCCTTGCAAGCAATGTGACTAATGAGTTAGTTGCGGGATGAAGCATTACGGAACGAGTAAAGAGACTTGCCGGTAACGATATTGAACTAGGTATGATGATACCGACGATTGAATCTCGGGCAAGTAACATATCGAACAATGTATGTTGTTGTGCGATTTGACCGATAAAGATCTTCGTAGAATATGTAGGATCCAATATGAGCATCCAGGTTTCTCTGTTGGTTATTGATCAGAGATGTGTCTCGATCATGTCTACATAGTTCTCGCACCCGTAGGGTCCGCACATTTAACGTTCGATGACGATTTGTATTAAGAGTTATGTGTTTTTGATGCCCGAAGTTTGTTCGGAGTCCCGGATGAGATCACGGACATGACGAGCAGTCTCGAAATGGTCGAGACATAAAGATTAATATATTGGAAGGTTATGTTCGGACACCGGAAAGGTTTCTGAAAGGTTCGGGCATTTTCCGGAGTACCAGGAGGTTACCGGAACCCCCCGGGGGATTAATGGGCCTTCATGGGCCTTAGTAGAATAGAGGAGGCAGCAGCCTAGTATGACTCCCCCCTTTGATGCGCCCCTCCTAGGCTGTTGGCCTCCTCCCCCCTCCTTCATATACGGGGTCAGGGGGCACCCCAAAGGACAACAGACAATCTCTTGGTTGTGTGCGGTGCCCCCCTTCATAGTTTAACACCTCGGTCATATCATCGTAGTGCTTATGCGAAGCCCTGCGCCGGTAACATCATCAACACCGTCACCACCCCGTCGTGCTGACAAACTCTCCCTTGACCCTCTACTCTATCAAGAGCTCGAGGGGCATCATCATGCTGAACGTGTGCTGAACATGGAGGTGTCGTACGTTCGGTACTTGGATCGGTTGGATCGTGAAGACATTCGACTACATCAACCGCATTACTAAACGCTTCCGCTTTTGGTCTACGAGGGTACGTGGACACACTCTCCCATCTCGTTGTTATGCATCTCCTAGATAGATCTTGCGTGTTCGTAGGAAAAAATTTCAATTACTATGTTCCCCAACATGTCCTCCATTAGAGCCCAGCCCGAGCTCGCCCGTGATGCTCCAGAGCCTTCCCCACGGCTATATAAGGGTGAACCGAGGTGTTCCTCACCTCACCCACTCCTCCCTCGCCTCATTTGCTCGCCGGAAGTGCCCAATCTCACCATAGTTTGCCATTTCATCCATGGTGAATATGTGTGTGACCTCCTCTCCTCCCCTCCACGAGTGCCTCCTTTCACCTCCCCTCCACCTCCACTTCCTCCCTCTCGCCTCCGCGAGCCACCCTGCTCCTTTTGCCCCTCGACGAAGTTCCTGCTTCGCCAAGACCACCGCCGCCCGCCTGCCCCTATACCCGCCTGTCTCCGCGACCTCCCCTCCTCCTCGTGCCTCCCTCGCAGCCATGCCCCTTGGGAACGGGTGTGGCAGGCCTCGCCGGTCCCACCGATGCCCTTGGCTCGGCCGGAGGCCGCCGGAGTCAGCCGGCCCCTCGCCTGAGCCTGCCCCTGCCTCGGCCGCTCCCTCCTCTGTTTCCCTCATGAGGGAGCAGAGGGAGGAAGACGACGAGCGCCTGCCCCCCCCCCCGCCCGTGGGCCCCCGCT
>NC_041393.1:376165005-376178001 GCF_002162155.2 Triticum dicoccoides
GCTGTAAGTGACACAACCCCGGGCCCGCTCGTTTTAAGTGGAGACGTACTCGGGCGGAATGCATCTTCATTACTAGAAAGCGTATTATGTTTTTTCTTATGCTCAAAATACGTTTTCGCTTTACAAAAATGTATTCTTCCAAAAGGCACTTTCTGTTTCAGCCGCCATGGACTTGTTTGTGAAGAAAATATTTGCAGATTAGTCCCTCTCCTTCATTACCTTATATCTCCGCGACCGTAACTCCGATCGAGGAGAAATCAACGCCCACTTCTTCGTCTTGTCGAGGCCTTTCTATTGGTACCATTTTTACTAGGTGGTCCCACGGTGGAAATGACCATTTTGCCCTTGCTTCTAATCAGCCCCCTTCGAGAGAGAAGCACGTCTGATGTTTCGTTCTCCGGCTTCACCGCACTTCTCCCCGGAGTCCCCGTCACCTCCAGGCAAGCCACAACAACCATGATAGCCATGCGGTAGCCATGGTTTCTACTTGAATATTAAATAAAAGTTTGCTTGTTATCTGCCTACTTGTTTGCTACTGCTATCATTGTTTTGGTTATGCTCCTGGTTTCTTGTTCACCTTCATGCAATGTTCCGATGCGTCTTGTTAGCTTGTACGACTTAATAGTATTATTATCACATGTTATGCTTGATAGCAGTAGTACATGCTGCTAGTAGTGATATTCACTCTGTTTCAAGCTTGTTGTGTGTTATGGGAAGGCCCTAATGATCTATTGTCATGCCTCTCACCGGTGCCTCCAATGAGGGAAGGTTATGGGCGCGCGCTACCTTGATCTAGTAGGCGGACATAAGCCTTGTGTGCCCGAGTTGTTTGCGCGCTTTGTCCCCGTTTGGGACCATTTATTGTTTTGCCATGGCGGTGGTCATTGGATGTCACGGGTTGACATCAAGGCCACCCAAGACATAGCCCAAAGGGGGGTTGGTTGGAGTGGCTGGGAGAGTGTGATGGCAATAGATGGAATTTGTCGGAATGTCGTTAGTCCACCCGAATGGGAGCACTAGGCCATGGGTTCCGTGGTGTGGGTATAGTGTACTAACCTCTGCAGAGTGTGTGTTTAATCTATCGATAGCTGCGCCCGCATATATGGGCCTAGTTTGTAGTCTGTCACACTATGAGCCAACTATTATAATAACTTGATTTATAATAACCCTGGTTCAATGATGAGAAAGAGGTTGGTTGTGATCGAGAGAGGATCACAAAGGTATTGTGGTTACCAAAGTTGGTTGATCTTTATACGATCGCGAGATGATCATTGTGGTATCATGGATACCGAGGTTCATAAGTTGATGCATGAGATGGTTACGAGGTGACCGCCGAACAAGAGTAAATTGGTGCATGAGAATGTTAACTTGTTGCATGTAGTATCATCATGTTCATAAGCCCATGCTACTGTTGTTCTATCCGTATCATGTTCACCTTGTGCATGCCATGTTATCCTGATAGTATCATGCTCATGATGGCTTTAACTTGCTAATGCCATGATGTTGTTTGTCTTGACTGCTTTTGGTTATTGTGAGCTTGCAAGTACATTCAATGTACTTACCTGGCATGTCATGATAGTTTGCCGGTCGTTCCTGGATTACTTTCTTGTTTGGTGTGGTTCCTGTGTTCGCGAGCTAGGATAAGCGTTCCAGCCAGAGTACCTGCGGATTGGAGTCCATCATCATCGTTCATTGTTCCGCTGCCAGTAGAGGTTCCGCTACCTCAAGTTGTTATGCTGCTTGCATAGAGCAACTGTGGTTGGCATAGTGTCGTCATGCTGGTGTTATTCATTGTATTATCGGAGACCTTGTATTCGTATTCGTGTTGTAATAGAGAGCTAGTTTGTTCTATGCTAAGCAGTGTCGTATTCCAGAAGACTTCACCTTGATCTCTGAGCTGGAATACGGGGCGTTTTGGTTTCTCTAAGCCGGGGTGCCACAAGGCTTGGTATTAGAGCAGGTATGGTTGTAGAGCGTCCTAGTCCGCTGGAACGTTAGAAAATGGTAGTGTAGGGTCTGGTTGTTATCTTTTGCTTGCTGCATTTGTTTGTTGCATTTTTTGCTGCATATAATATTATTTCGGTTACCCCTAACCCCTATTTCATTCGTAGATGGCGGTCAACTTCCATGAGTTCGATGCCATCCCCAGAGCTCCCGGTGTTGTTCCTATTGCATTGAGCCCCACTCCTGCACCTCTCAGCTTTGCCGCTCTCCTTGGCGATATGTGGCGTAGCATTTATCCCCGCGGAGATCCACCTCATTACCAAGTATTCCAGTTTTCTGCCGGAGGAAGAATTCTGGAGTATGTTGCTCATGTCCATCTGTCAGCCCTGATTTCTGTTGGTAAGCGCACCTACAGTTTTCATGGTGGTTACGGCCCTACTCCCGAGCATGCCGTTCAGCTTGCCGCAATGTCAGGAATCACCAATCTTTGTCATCAAGAGAGCATGGTGCAAGACAACCATGCTTATCAGTACTATCCCACCATCGTCGAGAATCCTAAGAGGATCAAGTTCCCCTCTGTCAACCCTCAAGATGACCCGGCTACCCTTGCCATGTCCCGTTACATGACGGCCGAGTGTCTTCTTATTTCCGAGTTAGTCCGAGATGCCATTCGATCCAGGAGATTTCTTGGTGCTTCCCTACCTCAATCTCCGCCAGCTTCTCCAACCCCTCCACCTCATCCAACCGGAGTTTCGGGGTCAGCAGTTCCACTCGCTACTCCCTTAAATTCTTCGTTAGTCTCCAAGCATTTGCTCAAGCATAGGGTGTAGTCAGTCGTGTAGTGCATGTGCATTTGCTCTAGTATTATGCTTGGGTGTGCCTGTGTGCAGTAGTTTTGTAGCTTGTTTGCGGTGTGCTTTGTTGCAATCAATCGTTTTCTTGTGCTTCATTGTTTTGAATCTTTGGTGTTACCCCCTTATGGATGTTGCTCATCGACCGACACCGACACCGACATGAAGAAGCCATGAGAAGTAAAGATATACACCAAGGAACTCAGTTAAAAGCAATGAGATTTTCAACTGACAGCACTGTATTGCAGATATCCGGTCTGAATACAAGTTACATTCTGCTCAGATTTTCAGTAACAAGTGCCCGTCAGATATTCACCTTTATTGCAGCAATGATTAAACCAGCAGGAGAACAAAATTGGATCCAAGTCTAACATGCATTTCAATTCAAAGGTTATTAGCAGCTGGAATGACAAGAATATATATGTTATTCCATTCACAAAGAAAATCAGTCCGGTCCTTCTCCACAATTTATCAGTGAAGCATACAAGGCAAGATTCCTCGATCTGCATCAGAAAGGTATGAATGGATTCCCGTGCAAGATATTCAATCTTCTTTAGTAAGTTTCCGCAAAAGTTTCTGGCATAAGGTGTCGAATCTTCCCTAGTAAGTCTTTAAGAGGGGAGCTTATGAGGTACACTACCAAGTCTTCCTCAGCAAGCTATTCGCCAAATGCTTTGAGCACAAGCCATCCACTCTTCCTCAGCATGATACTCCCGATGGCTTCCAATGCAAGCTGCCTAGTCTTCTACATTACGACGCTGGTACAAGATATTAAACTATGAGTCGTCAGCGTATGGCAGTGCATTCCAAGCATCAGATCTGCAATAGTTGAGTCAAAAACAAGAATTAGTTAGAACAAAGGTATGCCTCGAGAAATCAGATATTTCTTCATACAGTGAGTATACTACCAAGTTCATGCAAGCCCTTCGCACAAGGAAGAATTCACGGTGCGCATCCGACAACCTCACCGGTTATCCAAGAGACAGAAATCCAGTGGGTGATGCAAGAATCGACAAGTCTTGAAGAAAGACAACATTGAGATACCATATTGGCAGTAATTAGCAAGATCAGCCCCTGTACACCCGACAAGGTGATGTTATTAATCTGGTCACTCTCCGGCATAGTCAACAACAGTAATGAGATATGTATAAGCACACATGAACCTGGCAGATATATGGAGACACGAAACCTAAACAAGGCCAAGGTATGATTGTAAGATATTGCACATGACATTACTCAGGGCCGCGAAAATAATCAAGGATATATAAGGCCCCGCTCTTTCCATTAAAGATCCGGATGAAGAAAATAATAATGAAAGAGCATGACTGACAATACAGGTATGCCAGTTATTGTGTGAACAATGTGGTGTGTATGCCCAAGACAGCCTTATTCCACCTCAAACCCAAGTGAAGGTACGCCTAAGAGGTCTACCCCATTGTAGTAAGGACCTCATAGCAATGCAACCAACTCAGTCAACAGTATATGATCAAAACTGTCAACATTGAATACCCAAGTCTGTCAAGTCCGACTCAAGGACAACTCAACATATTGACCTCAGCAACCATGCTGAAGCATCGCACGGACTGTTCTCCACATGGATATACCGGCAAAATGAGTAATCCTAGTATTAATAAACAAGCCTCAAAGCATGTGCTCTGACATATGGGATTCCTTGCCAAGATCACCGTCAATCAAGTCTGCAAATGCTAGCATCGGGAGATGGTGCAATTTTCTATCAGTCACGTCAAGCGACAGTCAAACCTTTGGTACGGGTTGGATACGCAAGACAGTAAAGATAGTCAAGATAAGTCAGAAACTCATGCAAGATATCAGAATCCATCAGAAAGATAAGTATGACCTATCACTATTTTCAACCCAGAAGGCATGCCTATATTCGAGCAACACGATGCCTGGATAGAATAGAGTCCTTGTTCCACGGGAAGATGTGTTCCCCACTCCGTGGAATGTTATCGGTACTCGATATAGAATAACTGCTCCAGCAAGGATCAGTATCAAGAAGGACACCTATGTCAGTAATGATAATCTTTCGAACCTCAGCTAAGCCAGCCGATATGAAACAAAATTTGAGTCGGTATGAACAGGAACATATGAGATAAGCCCTATGTCAGATACGATGAAACAAATCACCCCAGACCAAGGCCTTTAGTCAGATGCAATTTGGTGGGAACATAATATAAGGAAATAGGAGAAACCCAAGTTGGAAACGGTTTCTTCAAGTCAGGATATTTACTTGTTCCCTAAGCAACCAAATCTCGAGGACGAGATTTCTTTAAGGGGGGAAGTTTTGTAACACCCTGGATTTTGCCCTTTTCTTTTTCTAGTGATTTTCTTGGATTTATTGATTTGAATTGTTTTTCCGTGCTTTGTGGTTCTGAAACTTCGGAAGATCATGTCTTCCTAGGTTTTATAGTGGCTTGTCACTACTAGGGAAAAGCCTATACACAGAAAGTTACTGGTAGTGAGGGTTAAAAACCCTCGCTACTGCTACTTACCAGTAGCGCAGGTTTTTAAACCTCGCTACTACTAAGTTGATAGCAGTAGCGCGGGTTTTTAACCCTCGCTACTACTAAGCGGTCTCTACCGTGCCCCCCTGGACATGTCATAGTAGTAGCGCGGGTTTTTAAAACCTCGCTACTACTAAGTTTGATAGCAGTAGTGTTGGTTTTTAGCCCTCGCTACTACTAAGTGGTGCCATAGTAGTAGCGAGGGGGTAAAAAACCATGCTACTACTAAAGGTCCCATTTTCAAACTCTACCCCCCCCCAGTGGATCGCCTTTTCAGTTTTAAAAAAAATAAAAGAAAATGATGAAAATGTCAAAAAAATAAAAGAAAATAAGTTTCCCATGTGATATGTGGTCTAGTTGTTGGGAAAATTTGCAAATATGAATTTCGACTTTATTTGCAAAATCTCTCGAGAATTTGTAAAAATGGGCATAACTTTTGCATACTAACTCGGATGAAAAAGTTTTTTATATGAAAAATCATCTACTTGAAAAGTTACATCCAAATTTAACGGGGGGAACCCCGTTAAACATTTTCAAAATCCTCAAAAACCAAACAGAAAAAAAGTTACGGGGCTTTTAAGATCTAGAGTGGAAAAATTGAAAAAATTTCAAACTGTGTGGTCAAACTGTGGTCAAACAATGGTCAAACTAATTATTCTGGGAATATTAGTGTTACTAAATAATTATTTTAGTTTTTTTGAATTTTGGTCAAATCTGGTCAAACTATGGCCAAACTGTGGTCAAACTGTGGTCAAACTGTGGTCAAACTAATTATTCAAGAAATATTAGTGTTACTAATTTTTTAGAACAATAGTTTCAAACTCAAATAGTGAATGTGTGACTTCATGCTCAAGCTAAATTCCTGAGGTTAATAGGATTGACATCTTACTATTGTCAGGAAAACAACAAGTGCTGACTTGGAAACGAGGGAGAATAGAACCTGGAAGTTAAGCGTGCTCAGGCTGGAGTAGTGAGAGGATGGGTGACCGTCTGGGAAGTTAGATGATTTGGAATGATGATGGTTGATTAGAGATTTGAGGTTAAAATAATTTAGAAATTTGAAAATTAGGGGGGGAAATCAAAATATTTTTTTGAAAAAATTCAAAAAAAACTCGCTCTGGTAGTAGTAGCGCGGGTTTTTACCCACGCTACTACTAAAGGACGTAGTAGTAGCGCAGCTAGCCTTTTCCCTAGTAGTGTGTCATCCTCATCGTCATCCCAAGATCATGGCATTTTCATCCTTGACCTAATCCAAAATTCTTCTAGGGAATATTCCTTTTCTATTAAAGGAATAACCCTTTAAACCCTAGGTTGTGAAGCAACCTATTTTCTGTCACTCCATAAATCCCCAAATAATACTCATAAGCTGTTTGGGTCCTATCTTGCTCAAATATGGCAAAATATTTCATTGCCATGTTCAAAAATCATCCACAAATAATTATTTTCCTATTCTTCCCTAAATGGCACTTTGTGAAGCAAGTGCTTGTTATCTTTGCTAGATTGACTCCAAACTTTTTGGACATATTTTCTTGTCCATATCTTTGCCTCATGCAAATTTTCATATTGATTTGCCTAGTAATTATTTTTCACCAATTTTCTAAAGTTTCTGTCCAGGAAGGAACTTTGTGAAGGAAGTATACTATAGGCATGCCCAAATGATATGAAACTTTTCCACATCCTTTGTTTGGTCAAATCTTGACCCTCCACCAAATTTGAGCTCATGTAACCCTTCCATGTGAGCCCAGCTTCAAATCTTGGTTTTTGGTTAGATTTTCACTTTGTGAAGCAACCATATATTATATTGCTTCATTTGAGCTGAGGATGTACCAGGGCATTCTTCTATCCATATAAACTCTCTCCACCAAGTTTTGGCTCAATTCATCAAACCATTTGCCCTATGCAATTTTCCAAATTTCTATCCAGGGAGATGCTTTATGAAGCAAGTGCTATTTTGGCAAGTCCAAATGGCATGAAACTTTTTGGGCATCTTAATATCTCCAAATCATTGGGATATGACCATTTTTAGCTCATTTAATGCACCTAAGTGGGTGCTACTTCATCATCTCCATTTGTGGCCATTATGGCACTTTCTACAACAAGTACCCTCTAAACCTCTCCTCTTAAGCTCAATTTTGGTAATCAGCATCATCTTAGTGATTGATCGTGTTGTGCCAAAGCTCCGAGTCTAAGTCCCAGCATGTGAACCACATAACAGCACAAGAACCTTGTTGTTCCTCTAAGTTGGATCCATCTGCATTTCTCTTGTTTACCCCTGAGTTCATTTCTTTCTTCATTAATACTCAGGGCACTAAGGTCTATCTACTAGACATGGTCGGCCTGGCCAGAGTGCACCGCGTGCGCCAGTACATGCGGTGACTGCGTGGCCGGCATGCACTATCTCGCGCTCTGGCGAGTGGAGCCCCATGTCTCGGTCGTTTCCTCCATCTTCTCGAGCATTCATTGTGTCTAGGAGCTGCCCGTGAGCCCCTGTGTCGCCCCATGCCCGGGACCCTCCTATTTCGCCGTCGTCGAGCCTTGGCAGCCGCGCCCGTGCCGCGTCCAGCCACTGTCCTCCATTAGAGCCCAGCCCGAGCTCGCTTGTGATGCTCTAGAGCCTTCCCCGCGGCTATATAAGGGTGCCCCAGGTGTTCCAGACCTCACCCACTCCTCCCTCGCCTCATTTGCTCGTCGGAAGTGCCCAATCTTGCCGGAGTTTGTCGTTTCATCCACGGTGATCGCCGGAGTTTGTTCCTCCCCGGCCACCTCATGACTCCTCTCGCCTCCCCTCCACCTCCACTGCCTCCCTCTCGCCTCCGCGAGCCGCCCTGCTCCTTTTCCCCTCGCCGGAGTGCCCTGCTCCGCCGAGACCACCATCGCCCGCCCACCTCTGTACTACTCGTCTCCACGACCTCCTCTCCTCCCCGCACTTCCCCGACGGTCGTGCTCCCTTGGAACGAGTGCGGCAGGCCTCTCCGGTCCCGCCGGTACCCTTGGCTCGGCCGGAGGCCGCCGGAGCCAGCCGGCCCCCTCGCCTGAGCCCGCCCCTGCCTCAGCTGCTCCCTCCTTTGTTTCCCTCATGAGGGGACAGAAGGAGGAAGACGACGAGCGCCTGCCCCCCTGCCCGTGGGCCCCCGCTATAAGTGACACAACCCCGGGCCCGCTCGTTTTAAGTGGAGACGTACTCGGGCGAAATGCGTCTTCATTACTAGAAAGCGTATTCTGTTTTTGCTTATGCTCAAAATACGTTTTCTCTTTACAGAAATGTATTATTCCAAAAGGCGCTTCCTGTTTCAGTCGCCAGGGACTTGTTTGTGAAGAAAATATTTGCAGATTAGTCCCTCTCCTTCATCACCTTATATCTCCGCGGCCGTAACTTCGATCGAGGTGAAACCAACACCCACTTCTTCGTCTCGTCGAGACCTTTCTGTTGGTACCATTTTCACTAGCTGGTCCTATAGTGAAAATTACCATTTTGCCCTTGCTTCTAATCATCCCCCTTCGAGAGAGAAGCACGTCCGACATTTTGTTCCGCAGCTTCACCGCACTTCTCCCCGGAGTCCCTGTCACCTCCAAGCAAGCCACTTGCATGATAGCCATGTAGTAGCCATGGTTTTACTTGAATATTAATTAAAAGTTTGCCCGTTATCTGCATACTTGTTTGCTACTATTATCATTGTTTCGGTTATGCTCCTGGTTTCTTGTTCACCTTCATGCTATGTTCTCATGCGTCTTGTTAGCTTGATTGACTTAATAGTATTATTGTCACATGTTATGCTTGATAGTAGTAGTACATGCTAATAGTAGTGATGTTCACTCTGTTTCATGCTTGTCGTCTGTTATCAAGTATCGTTGCTATGCATGTTCTGTTGCATCTAGTTGATTACATGCTTACTAGGTAGTATTCTTGCTATGTTCTTGCTTGGTAGTTATTTCTGATGCTAGTAGTCATGCTATGCTCATGTGTAGTGTTATACTTATGCTCGTCAGTATGCCATGCTCATTCCGATATATGCTTCATTGTTGTTATGCTCAATGATTATGTTGCACCTCCATGCTTATGTTGATATCATGCTAATGCAGTATAGTAGCATCATATCTTATTATGGCTCAGCTCATTGCATTCAAGTTTAACCGGATAATAATGAACTTGAACAACTGTTGGCTGAGTGGTGCCACCAAATCAAGCTGACCAGTGCAGCCACATTTGCCTTTTATGGGAAGGCCCTAATGCAATCTATTGTCATGCCTCTCACCGGTGCCTCCAATGAGGGAAGGTTATGGGCACGTGCTACCTTGATCAGGTAGGCGGACATAAGCCTTGTGTGCCCGAGTTGTTTGCATGTTTTGTCCCCGTTTGGGACCATTTATTGTTTTTCCACGACGATGGTCATTCGATGTCACGGGTTGACATCGGGGCCATCTAGGACTTAGCCCAAAGGGGAGTTGGTCAGAGTGGCTGGGAGAGTGTGATGGCAATAGATCGGTTTTGTTGGAATGTCGTTGGTCCACCCGAATGGTAGCACAAGGCCATAGGTTCCGTGGTGTGGGTACAGTGTACTAACCTCTACAGAGTGTGTGTTTAATCTATCGATAGTCATGCCCGCGGATATGGGCCCAGTTCATAGTCGGTCACACTATGAGCCAACTATAATAATAACTTGATTTATAATAACCCCGGTTCGATGATGAGAAAGAGGTTGGTTGTGATTGAGAGAGGATCAAAAAGGTATCATGGTTACCAAAGTTGGTTGATCTTTATAAGATCGCGAGATGATCACTGTGGTATCATGGATACCGAGGTTCGTAAGTTGATGCATGAGATGGTTACGAGGTAACCGCCGAACAAGAGTAAGTTGGTGCATGAGAATGTTAACCTATTGCATGTAGTATCATCATGTTCATATGCCCATGCTAATGTTGTTCTAGCCATATCATGTTCACCTTGTGCATGCCATGTTATCCTGGTAGTAGTATGCTCATGATCGCTTTAACTTGCTAATGCCATGTTGTTGTTTGTCTTGACTACTTTTGGTTATTGTGAGCTTACAAGTACATTCAATGTACTGACCTGATGTGTCATGCCAGTTTGTAGGTCGTGCTTGGATTGCTTGCTTGTTTGGTGTGGTTCCTGTGTTCGCGAGCTAGGATAAACATTCTAGCAAGAGTCCCTGCGCATTGGAGTCCATCATCGTCGTTCGTTGTTCCGCTGCCAGTAGAGGTTCCGCTGCCTCAAGTTGTTATGCTGCTTGCATAGAGCAACTGTAGTTGGCATAGTGTCATTGTGCCAATGTTATTCATTGTAACATCGGAGACCTTGTATTCGTATTCATGTTGTAATAGAGAGTTGGTTTGTTCTATGCTAAGCAGTGTCGTATTCCAGAAGACTTCACCTCAATCTCTGGGCTGGAATACGGGGCGTTCCAGTTTCTCTGAGCTGGGGTGACACATCATCCCAGTCCTGTGGCATGGGTAGGGCTGGGTTTGGGAGAAGGGGACGGCCGCGCGAGGATGGGGAGAACCTGGCGGGAGGGAGGTCCAAGGATGGGGCGCGAAGGGATGTGGGGAGCATCGGGGAGGAGGTGGCTGGAAGAGATGGGGGCGAGGGAACCCTAGGGGAGGCCAGATGAATCCTCCCCAGGGCTTGAGAGACGGACCAGAGAGCGCCTAGGCCAGGGCAGGGATGGACCGGCCCGCGAGAGGTGGGGCAGGAGCCGCGGGGCGAGAGGGCATTCGATTAGCCCAGATCAACTCCCCAGCCTAAGAGAGGGGGCCGGCTAGGTGCGGCCCAGTGGCACGAGGCCCAGGGGGCGGGGCAGCTCCGGATAGGAGGGTTTCCCCTCCCCGAGCGGGAGCGGCCGCCACCGGGGCCGGCACACTGGAGAGCGCCAGCTAGGGCCATCGGAAGGAGGTGCGGGCAGGACTGAGCAGCCCGGCGAAGGCCGCAAGGAATGGTTGGAATGGCGAACAGCAGACAATGGAAGACGAGGCAGCCGGCGGCCAAGGGCGGTCCAGCGAAGTAGGGGCAATGGAAGTGCCCGCAGTGGAGGATGACGGGAGGACGCCCCGGGCCCAACTTAGAGCGGCAAGCGACCCCCCACGAGCGCCGACGGCGCCGTCTCCCATTCCTCAAACCCGTGCCTTTGTGGTGGGGCGAGCGAGTAGGGCTCGTCGACCGCGCACGCCTGGCCGACCGCGAGACGCGGCCGGAGCTGTCGTCCACCAAGTGGCATTATGCCTACACGGCACAACCTAACCATGTAACATATGTGTGTTGTATATGGAAGCAAAATTCTGATCATCATTAGAAGCCAATTCTATTCTTTGTTGGAAACAATGGCCATAGAATTTGCTTCGTTGGAAGCAAATCCTACTTTATTTGGAAGCTAGCCCTATTATATTTTTGAAAGTGGAAGCAATATTGATAGAACCAAATATTTGCTTCGTTGGAAGAAAATTCTATTTTGTTTGGAAGCTAGCCCTACTATATTTTCTAAAGTGGAAACAATGACACCGAAATTGATATTTTCCACTTGGAAGCAATTTAATGCTCGTCCAAAACATGTTCGACGCACATATTTTCTAGATTGGAAACACAATACTAGAAACAGTGTACGTTAGGACGCGAAAATAAGTTACACGGGATTAAAGTTTGCCACAATCAGTAACAAAAATTTCTTCATATGGAAGCAAAATCATATTATTTTGGAAACAATATTATGCTTAATATAAGGAAGCATACTACAAGGTATGGAATCTCATTTTTCTAGTGTTACTAGTAAATGTGCACGTGCAACGCACGTTAATATTTAGGCAATATATTTATTGCACACGGATATTAGGTATGCTATTATTTGCGTGTTAATTCTGCGATTAGTGCAATATTTGGTATGGTATTGGTTACACGTTGAATGCTCATCATTGGAGCAGTCTTGATTGTTGGATTGACTTAGTTTGATGACCGAAATTAGTTGGATCTGCCTCTTTGATCTTTTTATGTTAGTATAAATATAGAATAGTTTCCTACAGTCCGAAGTTTGTTTCTTAAAAATATGGAAAAATTGAATCAGCGAACATTTAATAACAAATCCCATACAATTAGCCTTGACCAGTACGTACATGGAAGCCCTCAATCCTATCCGACTCTGTAGTGTGTAGGACTAGTCTGATGGATGCATATCGTCAGTAGTCTGGTGCTTAGTGGTTCTCATTATAACAATAATAGTTTTGCATTTTTCATGTAAAGTGAAGTTCTAATGATTTTGTCCTCACTGCTTTTATGATGCCATCTGTCTCCAGCAGTAAGAGCAACTCCAACGCGCCGACCAATTTCGTTTGCACATGTCTGTTTGCCTCAAAACGGACATAAAAGTCGGTCCAATGCGCCAACCCAAATGGATGTGCGTCCGCTTTTCGTCTGCCGGGTGAACCATTCTTGGCCCAAATTTAGCCTCATTTACGTCAGCGCGGACACAAGGCGTACATGCGGAACGCCTACCTACTCCCCCTGGCTCGCCGGTGGTGGCACATAGGGCATTCTCTTCTTCCCCCATCGACAGCAACCCCCCGCCCGTCCCACCCTATCGCTGCTGCCGCCCAATTCGGATGCCCTTGTTAGCAGTCCGACCCACATACCTCCCTCGCACACCGCCACCTTCCCATGTCGCCGTCACCGCAGC
>NC_041393.1:376178312-376209655 GCF_002162155.2 Triticum dicoccoides
AGCTCCTTCGCCTGAAGCCGCCACACTCGTCGGACGCCGCCAGGCCAGCTACCAGGTCCACGGGAGGCGCGCATCTCTTCGCCAGCCTGCTTCTTCGACAATGCCCGCAAGTTGTTCGGAGGTTTGCCCCCCAAGGTACAAATGGACTCCGCCAATGAGTTCTTTTTCCACAATTTCCTCTGCGACTCCGTAATTAGTCATCTGACGATGAGAAGATGGTGGATGTTGTGTTGGTCGTCCATGACCACCTTAGTAGGCAGTTGTCGTTGTTCTGGGGCACACTCCGGCATTGAGTCGCAACCGGGAGGGCGGCAATTTCCTTCTTTGGAAGGACTACTTTGAGACACCCAACCCGCTCTTCAAACATCACCAATTCCGGTGTCGTTTCCGTATGGCTAGGCATGTTTTCAACCATATTTGGGAGGGGGTGGTCAGATACAGTAAGTATTTCAAGTGCAAGGAGGATGCCCTTGGAAAGATTGACTTCTCCTTTTATCAGAAATGCACTGCAGTTATCTGAATGCTTGCATACGGAGTTCTCGGTGATCTCATTGATGAGTACGTCTGTATGAGCGAGTCTACGTGCCTAGACTCCAAGTACAACTTCTACAAGGCTGTGATTGCACTGTTTGTCCCTGAGTACTTGAGAGAGCCAAATGCTGAAGATACAGCCTGCTTGTTGACAATGAATGCCAGCACGGGCTTCCCGAGTATACTTGGTAGCATAGACTGTATGCACTGGGAGTGGAAGAATTGCCCTTTTGCTTGGCAAGGGCAGTATAGGGGTCATGTCAAGGCTTGCACTGCCATACTTGAGGTCGTGTCCTTATAAGATCTCTGGATTTGGCACTCTTTCTTCGGCATGGCTGGATCGCACAATGATATCAACGTGCTTCGACACTCGTCAATGTTTTCAAGGATACTGCCTAGCTGACGGTATCTATCCTCAGTGGACTATTGTTGTGAAGACAATCTCCAACCCTGTAGGAGAGAAGAGGAGGAGATTTGCACAGAGCAAGAGAGTTGATAGAGGTGAAGGTGTCCCGATGTTTCGATGAGATAGCTATCATTTTCTGTGGGAGTCGACCTTGACGATCCTACTATGAACATGCAAAGACATCGGGCCTTAACAATCGCTAAACCAACTTCCGAGGGGTTATTGACCATACCGGAGCACGATTAACCTGACCACGAGGGTCTATTTCCTGCGAGTAATCGAAGAACAAGCAAGAAACTGAGATTGCAATTTGGATATTGCGAATAAAATATGAAAGCTTTATTGATAAAAGCGGGGTTCTGTGATGTCTTGGTCTAGTCGTTGAACACAAACGTAGTACGCGAAGTTGCAGCTATGGCAAACTTTTAATCTAAACAAAACCCAAAGTCTAAAGGACGCCCTAAGGGTTGTATATATGGAGGAAGAGGGGGGGGGATTTCGTGGCCCTTGGAGGAGGGGTCCGAAACCAACCCTAACTCTTGTTTCCCCACACATACGGACTCCACAAACAGCCTCTACTCAAGTATTTCAAAATTACATGGTCCTGGCCCAATAATAAGGTGATGCAGCACCTATAATAGCCTCTGGAAAAAATTTAGGAAGTGGCATCTTGTATATTTCGTCCAAGCCTTCATGCACTCATTATGGTGGCTTCAAAGTCCTGAAATCATCACTTGAAACTTCATTTGTTTTCCCCTTGTGCATGACATTATCTCCATGCTTGAACTTGTTCCAAGTTTCACCTTTCTTTTCCAAGCTAGGCCCTTCATTTGTAAGCAAAACAAACGTATCCAATTTAGGCAGTATCATATTCTCATGAACATTAGAATTGTTACCAAGAAAATAAAGTACCTGGTAATTCAATTGGCATGCGCGAGCTGTAGTAGTTGGTCCACTATGTATAGCAGCAGGGGATGTGGGTGTAACAATGTTATTGATGTCCTCATCATCCTCCCCTTCTTGAAATGAAGTCGTCCTCGACGGAAGCTCATCTTCCTCGCCCAAATAAGGCTTCAAATCTGCAATGTTAAAAGTGGGACTAACCTCAAAATCTGCAGGCAACTCAAGTTTATATGCATTATCATGTATTTTCTCTAACACCTTAAAAGGACCATCATCATGCGGCATTAGCTTTGATTTGCACAAATTAGAAAATATATCCTTACGCAAATGTAACCAAACAAGATCTCCAGGTGCAAACAAAACATGTTTTCTACCCTTATCTCCATCAAGTTTATATTTAGCATTCATACGCTCAATGTTCTCCTTAGTTAACTCATGCATTTTTAAGACCAATTCAGCATGTTGTTTAGCATCAAAATTAACCTTCTCCGAAGATGGAAGAGGCAACAAATCAATAGGTGCATTATACGTCTCCAACGTATCTATAATTTATGAAGCATTCATGCTATTATATTATTTGTTTTGAATGTTTACGGGCTTTATTATACACTTTTATATTATTTTTGGGACTAACCTATTAACCGGAGGCCCATCCCATATTGTTGTTTTCTTGCCTATTTCAGTGTTTCGAAGAAAAGGAATATCAAACGGTGCCCAAATGGAATGAAACCTTCGGGAGCATGATTTTTGGAACGAACGTGATCCAGGAGACGTGGAGCTGAAGTCAGGGAAGCTTCAAGGAGGCCATGAGGCAGGGGGCGCGCCCACCCCCCTGGGCGTGCCCTCCACCCTCGTGGGCCCCTTGTGGCTCCCCTGACCGACTCCTTTCGCCTATATAAGTCCATATACCCTAAAACCTTCGAAAAACACAATAGATCGGGAGTTCCGCCGCCGCAAGCCTTTGTAGCCACCAAAACCTCTCGGGGGCCCGTTCCGGCACCTTGCTAGAGGGGGATGAGGGAGTCCTGGATTAGGGGGTATCCGGAGAGCCAGACTATATACATCGTCCGGACTATTGAAGCGTGAAGATACAAGACACAAGACTCCGGCTCGTGTCCGGATGGGACTCTCCTTTGCGTCGAAGACAAGCTTGGCGATCCGGATATTATATTTCCTTCCTTGTAACCGACTCCATGTAAACCCTAGCCCTCTCCGGTGTCTATATAAACCGGAGAGGATGGTCCTTAGAAGGCCGATCACAATTAAAATCATACCATCATAGGCTAGCTCTTAGGGTTTAGCCTCTACGATCTCGTTGGAGATCTACTCTTGTACTACTCATGTCTTCAATATTAATCAAGCAGGAAGTAGGGTTTTACCTCCATCGAGAGGGCCCGAACCTGGGTAAACATTGTGTCCCTTGCTTCCTGTTACCATCAGCCTAAGACGCACAGATCGGGACCCCCTACCCGAGATCCGTCGGTTTTGACACCGACATTGGTGCTTTCATTGAGAGTTCCTCTGTGTCGTCGCTTCGAGGCTTGATGGCGTCTTCAATCGTCAACAACACGGTCCAGGGTGAGACTTTTCTCCCCGGACAGATCTTTGTGTTCGGCGGCTTTGCACTGCGGGCCAATTCGCTTGGCCATCTGGAGCAGATCGACAGCTACGCCCCTGGCCACCAGATCAGGTTCGGAAACTTGAACTATGCGGCGGATATTCGCGGAGACTTGATCTTCAACAGATTCGGCCCTGTGCCAGGAGCACCGGACAGTAACGACGAGCACGGCCTAGACCTGCTATCGGACAATGCTCAGGACATCATCCCTGCAACAGCCCCGGATCTAAATCCGGAGCAGGTTGCGTTGCCCAAGGACGGAGGGGTGGACCCCGCCCCGCAGGCCGCACACTCATCGGCGGTGGATCCGAACACAGGTCTCATCTCTATGGAGGCCTGTAGCCCCAGACCCCCGGACTCGTATCCGGCTGTTAGTTCCGGTCCGCATACCCTCGAGCCAGCCAAACCAGGTTTGGCTCTGGTAATGGAGTTTACCGCTACGGACATCTTCTAGCACTCGCCCTTTGGCGACATGCTAAACTCATTAAAGTCTCTCTCTTTGTCAACAGGCTCTGGGCCGAACTATGTCCGGCCTGAGTGGGAAGCAGACGACAAAGGAATTCATTGCCCACCCACCACCCACTTCATTGCCACGATCGATGATTTAACCGACGTTCTTGACTTCGACTCCGAAGACATCGACGGTATGGACGAGATGCAGGAGAAGCTCCAAAATCTCTGGGGCGCGGGACTACTCCCTTGTCACACGATATATACATGGTGGATACGCCCAAGAAGGATGACGACGATATCCGTAAGATAAACACTCGGACAAAAGCCAAAACGGCGGCGCAGATGCCGCTCAAAGTCCAGCAACAGTAAAAACAGCGACAAGAGCGCAAGAAGGGCTGACATACCAGAAGGAAATAATGACCACATGGACCCAGCGATGGAGCAGGACGAGCCAGGTCATGCCAAACCAAGTTCGGAGCAAATATCCGATCACAATGATCTGGAGGGACGGGCTCATGAAACCGCCCCAGAACAGGAACACAGTCCGGACGACGATGCATTCATCATCCCAGACGAACGAGTGGAACGAGACAACCTCCACCGAAAGCTTATGGCCACAGCAAGAAGTCTAAAGAAGCAGAAACAACGGCTTAAGGCCGCACAGGAAAAGCTCAGTAGCAGATGGAATAAAGTGCTAGACACTAAAGAAAGATATGGCGATGATCGCCATACAAAAAGCTATCCAAAACGCAAGCTACTGCCAGAATTTGATGATGAGGCCGTTCCACCAAAGAATAATACGACCAGGAGACCAGACGTACCGCTTCACAACCACAACAGAGCGGCTACTGACACCATGCGCGATCTACATGAGAAGCTGGATAAGAAGGCCGGTGCAGCTAGGTCCATCTATGAATCTAAAGGACACACCCCGGCGAGGGACTATGGTCACCCCAACGCTCATACAAGCCAAATACCAGTTCGGAATAAACTCCGGACACAACAACAGCCGACTGCATGCCACAACGCATCCAGATACAGAGGGGCTGCTCACCCCATGTGCTTCACCGAAGAAGTACTGGACCATGAATTCCCACAAGGCTTTAAACCTGTGAACATCAAGGCATACAACGGAATGACAGACCCAGGGGTCTGGATCGAGGATTTTATCCTGCATATTCACATGGCTCGCGGGGATGACCTCCACGCCATCAAATACCTTCCCCTCAAGTTGAAGGGACCAGCTCGACACTGGTTGAAAAGCCTCCCCAAAAACTCAATTGGGAGTTGGGAGGAACTTGAAGACACTTTCAGGGCCAACTTTCAAGGGACTTATGTCTGGCCTCTGGATGAAGATGATCTAAGTCACATAATCCAACAACCCGGAGAGTCCGCCCGCAAGCTTTGGAATAGATTCCTCACTAAAAAGAATCAAATAGTCGACTGTCCAGACGCTGAAGCCTTAGCAGCATTCAAACACACCATCCGTGACGAATGGCTTGCCAGACACCTCGGCCAAGAAAAGCCAAGGACAATGGCAGCCCTAACAAGCCTTATGACCCGCTTTTGCATGGGTGAAGACAGCTGGTTAGCCCGTAAAGGCACCAGCGACCCCAGCACATCCGAAATAAGGGATGGCAACGGGAAGCCACGGCGCAATGAACACAAACGCCGAAACAAGGAAGAGAGCCCGGATAACACAATGATCAATGTCGGATTCAGGGGCTCTCGACCTAATCAGCAAAAGAAGCCATTTAAAGGCAGTACAGAGGGATCGTCCGGTCTGAACAGAGTCCTGGACAGACTTTGCCAAATTCATGGTACCCCGGAGAAACCTGCAAACCACACCCATAGAGAGTGTTGGGTCTTCAAGCAGGCCAGCAAACTAAATGCCGAACATAAAGGGAGGGAAACACCAAGTGAAGACGAGGACGAACCTCGCCAGCCGAACACTGGGGGACAGAAAAAATTCCCGCCAGAGGTCAAAACAGTAAACATGATCCACGCGACTCGCACATTCACGAGAAGGCAAGAACGCGCGCTCAGAGATGCGCACGATGTAGAGCCCATCGTACCCACATCTGACTACTGGATGTCTCGTCCGATCACCTTCGATCACATGGACGGTCGAACTAGTATTCAGCACGGAGGATCACAGGGCTTGGTGCTTGACCCAATAATCGACGGATACCGTCTCACCCGTGTCCTCATGGACGGTGGCAGTAGTCTCAATTTAATATATGAGGACATTGTTCGCAGAATGGCGATAAACCCATCCGGAATTAGCCAAAGCAACACCGCCTTTGAAGGGGTGATACCAGGCGTTGAAGCCTACGGCAGGGGCTCCGTCATGCTGGAAGTAACATTCGGCTCTCCAAGCAACTCCAGAAGCGAAGAACTGCTCTTCACCATCGCACCTTTCCAAAGCAGTTATCGTGCATTGCTAGGAAGAACGGCCTTTGCCCGCTTCAACGCATTGCCGCACTATGGCTACCTTACACTCAAGATGCCCAGTCCTCGTGGCGTCATCACCGTTAGCGGAATCAAAGAGCGCTCTTCACGCGCAGAGGAACACATGACGGCCCTGGCGGCCGGACTATAAGTGGCCTCTAATATCAGAAAACATGACTGGTCATTAAGACCGCAGACATGGTTAGACGAGTCCGGTAGCCCAGATAAAATTCAACCGGGCACCGTATATGTAATCCCATAGCGGAAACCAGGGGCTATAAATATTTAATACAGCCCCACACTTGACTCAACCTTATTGGCACGCCAACATCTTACCCCTTTACTATCCATCGCATACTTACGTTGTACTCTCCTATGAGTTTTCCTTTTTTCCACAGACAATGTTCGCGCGATACCCTTCCAGGATACGGCACAACGGAGACAAAGGTGCAGACGTGCAGCAGGGCCCCGTTCAACAGGTTTGTTTTTAGATTAAGCCCCTGTGTAAACCTTTTCTATTGCCTCTTGTTGTTTATACCATCCCATGGGTTCCATACCCACAGAGGATATTGTCGTTATTGGAATTTCGCCACGACAGAGTACCGCACGTACGTGGAAATACAGGGTTCATAATGAATGGGCATTCTTGAGCCCATCTTCTGTTATAAAGCCCGAACACCTTCGGGAGTGTTCGGCATCACGAGTTTGGCCTTATACGCATCAGCTCCGAATCATGTCTTTGGTCAAATGTTGGGTTTGCCCGGCTCCTGGGTTTGCCGCCTTACGTTCCGTTATTATCGGCTAAGGCATGCCAAAGGAGAACTACTGCGATTGTGCCCTGGTTATTCCGGATGAGTGCCTCAGTAGAGAAATCCAAAAACTGATTGTCATGATACAGCGAGAGACTGTTCAACCACTCGAAGAATCACTGGAATCTCTAAAGATTCCTTCGCATTAACGAAGGGCTGTTTTCCGGCCATGTACACACGCGCCCGTATTCGGATGCACGCGAATGTACCAGGGGCTACATAGTAGCCCCACCATTAGACTCCCATGGCTAAGCGAAAGTGATACAGCTATATAGTCCGGTTGCCTAGTTCGGCGTGCGATCACCTCCTTAACGGACCAAGATGTTGGATCAAGTGTGATTATGCATATTTTTTTGCGAACACCCCCGCATTGTATGCGTGGGGGCTGAAGCCAACGACTGCTATCTTTCGGACTACTTATACATATAAAAACGGCCGTACAGGGGACACAATCATATTTTCAGGCAAAAAGTATAAATATAGTCTTGTAATCAAAATAAACATTGTTTTTTACAATGATTCGACTTATCAGTCGAAGAGGACATTCTTCGAGCACTGCGCCTCTATTAGGCGGGCACCTTCTGTGACCTGCGCCAAGTAGTGCTCAGCCAGATATTGGTCGCCCGCCGGATCCTGGGTCGCTATAATGGTGGCCTCCATATCCGTCCAATAGGCGTTAACACGGGCAACAGCCATCCGTGCACCCTCTATGCATGCCGACCTCCTCATGGCGTCGATCTGAGACACGGCCCCAAGGAATTGTTGCACCAAACCAAAGTAGTTGTCCAGGTTAGGCCCCTTCGGCCAAAGATGGTCTATTACAGACCGCGTTGCAAGCCCGGATGGCCTATGAAGCTCTGCCACGGCAGCCACCTTCTCATTTAACGGCAGCGGGCGAGTGGGAGCATTGAATTGCGATAAGAAAAGCTTCTCCACTTCCATATCACCTTGATCCTCAAAGAACTTGGCAGCGTCAGCTGTACTATTCATCAAGTCTGCATATGCGTCTGCAGGACTCCAGCGCCCAGCCAGGGGAGCATACTTGGGATCCAAAAACTTCGTCCGCAGTAGGTATGAACCCCCAACCATGATTTTGTCGGCCTGTTGGAGCTCCTCCCGCATACCCCAGATCTCGGTCCGCATCTCCCTGACGGCATTTAGTGCCTTGTCCAGCTCGACCGAACTAGCCTTATTCTCCTTTTCAAGGAGCACATACCGGTCGGCGGCATTTTTCAACTCTTCAGCCATTTCGGCTATCTTTTCCTCGCTTCGGCGATGAGCAGCCTGTTCGGCTCTCAACTCTTCGGCCGCCTTTAGGGCAGCCGCATTGCTAGCCCGTGCTTGCTCCTTGGCCTAAGCAAGTTCGGCCCTTAGGGCCTCCACTACAGCAGCACCATCTGCAGTGCGTACACAGGGCATTAACATTATGCCATTTTTGCATTTTCCTATATAATATAATAAGGGAAGCAAAGCACAAACCCTGGGATTCTTCCAGCCGTTTGTTCACCAGAGTGATATTGGCATCAATAGATCCGATCTGCCTTCTCAGTTCGGCAACTTCAACAGACTGGTCGGCTGCCGGATCCTTATATACCTGCACACATATACCGCGTAGCCATTACTATATGATCCCCCATTTGCCGCCTATGGCGGGAAACCAGAGTCTCAGGGGCTACTATCCATAGGGAGCACACCTAGCGCGTGCTTCATAACCAAAAAATAGTGCATTTTTTACTACATACCTCAAAGCCTTTGAGCAGGCTTGTAAATGCCTCATTCAAACCGCTGGTAGCGGATGAAATCTTCGTGAGCACCGTGCTCATTAAAGAGCGGTGCTCCTCCAAGAGCGCAGCTCGCTCCAGAAAGCCTGTCAGTACGTCTGGCCGGACATCGAACTGAGCTGGACCCTTCTCATCGCCCCCCATGGGAGCCAAATGCTCCGGGCTCAGGGACTCTGACGTGTTCACTTCCGGTTTCGGCAGATCCGGACTCCTCCATGAAGACACCTCCGTGTCGCCCGCTTCATGAGGCAGAGAGGTGGGTGGAGTCTCACTCTCCATCATCTCCGGACGAAGGTCCCCTGAAGACGAACTCTGTTGAGAAGAGCTGCTTGCCGGACTGCAAAAGACGAAGTCCCGGTTATGGATCTCGGAGTAACACCATACCTTCGAATTAATGAATAACTTACGGCTCGGTGGAGGGCTGGCCTGTTGGTGGGCACGACGCGGTGAGGGCGCCCGTCGCGGCAGAGCCCCTTGGTGATACCTTCTCCCCTGGCTTGGGCGTCTCCGCCTCCAAGTCTTCGGAGGCTGCCCTCTTCTTCCCGCGTGGGGAGGAGACTTTAATCTCCCCCTCCTGACTATCCTCCATAGGAGAGGTAGCGATTCCCCCGGTCTGGATGCATAGTGTGTGAAGTTCGGCTTCACTGCCCTTTCCTTCGCCTTTCCCTGAGGGGATTTTGCTGAGCACCCGGCCAAGCATCTTGGCAATGGTTGGACCAGGCGAGCCTTCAGGAAGTGGCGTCGGACACCTGGTTCTCTCCGCCTTGTTGAGCCATTCCTGGCCACGGAGGGATTTTCAGAATAATAGTTATGATAAATATAAATGAAGTATCCGGCTTTAAGGCTACTTACTTGGGCATCTAGGCGATTGCAGCTTAGACCCGCATCCTCGATGGTGTCCGGACACTTTACTTGTGGTCCGAAGAATAATTTACACATTCCTTCAAGCTTCAGGCCGAAGAAGTGCTTAATAGTCCGCGGACCCTCCGGATTAAACTCCCACATCCGGAGAGGCCGACGTTTGCACGGCAACATCCGCCGGATTAGCATCACTTGCATTATGCTGACAAAATTTATGTCCCTCTCAATAAGCTCCCGGATACGACTCTGCAATTCTGGTACATTGCCAGCATGCCCATAATTCTGTCCTACGTCGGTCCAAGACGCTAACTATGACGGAGGGCCTGAGCGGAACTCGGGGGCGGCTACCCACTTTGTGCCTCTGGGAGCTGTGACATAAAACCACCTCCGCACTCCGCATGTCGCCCCTCGATCATCTTCGGCTTCACATTGAAGGTCTTGAGCCATAAGCCGAAGTGTGGGTTGACATGGAGAAAAGCCTCGCACACAATAATGAACGACGAGATATGGAGGACGGCGTCTGGAGCCAGATCATGGAAATCCAAGCCATAGTAAAACATGAGCCCCCTCACAAAACGGGTCGAGGGTGAGGCCTAGGCCTCGGAGGAAGTGAGGAACGAATACAACGCTCTCATTGGGCTCCTGCGTGGGGATAACTTGCCCTGGAGTAGGAAGCCTGTGCTGGATATCGGCGGTCGGGTATCCGACCTCCCTAAGCTTAGTAATATCCTCTTGGATCGAGGAGGCCACCCACCGGCCTTTTGCGTCGGATTCGGACATACTGGAGGATCTGGGGTGTTGGAGCTTAGGTTTTGAGTGCTGGAGCTCGAGGTGCGAGAAGGAGCAGGAGAGGTGGAAAAGAGGCGTAGGCCTCGGCCCCTTTATAAAGGGGATGAATATCAAGAGTTCTCAGCGTGACCGCTTGAGACTTATCTAAAATACACGGAGTCATACCAATGGTCGCCGTGGGGTCACACACGCCCATATTGACGAAAGATCCCGTAATAAGAGGAACACGATCTCTGCTTTGGCAGGACGTGCCAAAAAAACCGCCTCGCGACGCGAGTCGGGGTGGAGCAGGAAACGTCGGTTCGTGTAGGACCAAGCCATGATGCAAGGGCACGACGTACAAGGATTGCCAGCAGAACGGATTTATGCTATGTTCCCTACAATGGTGTGTGAAGATCATCTTGCAGATCCGGACACGGTCTACGTGTTTGATAAATAACCTTGGAGTATTCGGAGAAGGAACCCGCCTTGCAATGCCGAAGACAAGACTGCGCGCCGGACTCATCGTCATTGAAGCCTGGTTCAGGGGCTACTGAGGGAGTCCTGGATTAGGGGCTGTCCGGAGAGCCGGACTATATACATCATCCGTACTATTGAAGCGTGAAGATACAAGACACAAGACTCCGGCCCATGTCCGGATGGGACTCTCCTTTGCATGGAAGACAAGCTTGGCGATCCAGATATTATATTTCCTTCCTTGTAACTGACTCCATGTAAACCCTAGCCCTCTCCGGTGTCTATATAAACCGGAGAGGATGGTCCTTAGAAGGCCGGTCACAATTACAATCATACCATCATAGGCTAGCTCTTAGGGTTTAGCCTCTACGATCTCGTGGTAGATCTACTCTTGTACTACTCATATCTTCAATATTAATCAAGCAGGAAGTAGGGTTTTACCTCCATCGAGAGGGCCCGAACCTGGGTAAACATTGTGTCCCTTGCTTCCTGTTACCATCAACCTAAGACGCACAGATCGGGATCCCCTACCCAAGATCTGCCGGTTTTGACACCGACAGGGGATCCCTCACCGGTGGTCATCTTCATCATCCTAGCGCTCTCCATGACGAGGATGGAGTAGTTCACCCTCGGGGCTGAGGGTATGTACCAGTAGCTATGTGTTTGATCTCTCTCTCTCTCGTGTTCCTGAGGTGATACGATCTTGATGTATCGCGAGCTTTGCTATTATAGTTGGATCTTATGATGTTTCTCCCCCTCTACTCTCTTGTAATGGATTGAGTTTTCCCTTTGAAGTTATCTTATCGGATTGAGCCTTTAAGGATTTGAGAACACTTGATGTATGTCTTGCCGTGCTTATCTGTGGTGACAATGGGATATTCACATGATCCACTTGATGTATGTTTTGGTGATCAACTTGCGGGTTCAATGAATCTATGCATCGGGGTTGGCACACGTTTTTGTCTTGACTCTCCGGTAGAAACTTTGGGGCACTCTTTGAAGTACTTTGTGTTGGTTGAATAGATGAATCTGAGATTGTGTGATGCATATCGTATAATCATGCCCACGGATACTTGAGGTGACAATGGAGTATCTAGGTGACATTAAGGTTTTGGTTGATTTGTGTCTTAAGGTGTTATTCTAGTACGAACTCTATGGTAGATTGAACAGAAAGAATAGCTTCGTGTTATTTTACTACGGACTCTTGAATAGATCGAGTAGAAAGGATAACTTTGAGGTGGTTTCGTACCCTACCATAATCTCTTTGTTTGTTCTCCGCTATTAGTAGCTTTGGAGTGACACTTTGTTGCATGTTGAGGGATAGTTATATGATCCGGTTATGTTATTATTGTTGAGAGAACTTGCACTAGTGAAAGTATGAACCCTAGGCCTTGTTTCCTACCATTGCAATACCGTTTATGCTCACTTTTATCATTAGTTACCTTGCTGTTTTTATATTTTCAGATTACAAAAATCTATATCTACCATCCATATTGCACTTGTATCACCATCTCTTCGCCGAACTAGTGCACCTATACAATTTACCATTGTATTGGGTGTGTTGGGGACACAAGAGACTCTTTGTTATTTGGTTGCAGGGTTGTTTGAGAGAGACCATCTTCATCCTACGCCTCCCACTGATTGATAAACCTTAGGTCATCCACTTGAGGGAAAATTGCTACTGTCCTACAAACCTCTACACTTGGAGGCCCAACAACGTCTACAAGAAGAAGATTGTGTAGTAGACATCAAGCTCTTTTCTGGCGCCGTCGCCGGGGAGGTGAGTGCTTGAAGGTATATCTTTAGATCTTGCAATCATATCTTTTTGTTTCTTGTTTTATCTCTAGTTTAGTCTATAAAAGAAAACTACAAAAAATGGAATTGAGTTTGTCTCATACACTTCATCTTTTTAATATCTTTCGTGAGAATGATGAAAAGGAAAATTGTGCTCAAGTGCTAGAAGAAGAAGTCTATAAAATGTTTGGTACTAAATCTTTGAATGATGAGCATGATTGCAATGTTGTTAGTATGAACTCTTTGAATATTCATAGTACTAATGATGATTGCACTAGTTATGATGAAAATGTCTCCTATAAGCATGTCGATTTTTGTGGAGTACATTGGGTTTGCAAGTACACACCAAATAGAGAAGATAGATATTGCAAGAGGCATAAGCATTTAGAAACTAAATTGTTGCAAGAAAGGCTTGATGTTTGTGCTGAAAAACTCAATATTTTTCGACATCCTTGTGAACTTTGCAATGAACATGGTCACTTAAATCTCCAATGCAAATTGTTTCATGATCAAATGATGTCCAAAAATTGTGATGACTTGATTTCCCTTGCACATCATAATGAACTTAGTTTGCTTTCGGGTTATGAAGAATTGAAACATGCAACTAAGATTATTCCGGAATTTGCCCTTAAGAGATTTCTTGATTTTGATCTAGAGAAGATTTATATGTTTTGTGCGGTGAATTGCATTGAAAATCCTTATATTGCCAATTACATAAAGAAAAGAAAGCAAATATAAGATAAATAGAATACTAATGAAAGGTAAGAGACTTCCCATTATCCTCCTATTATTTATTATGATGAATCAGGTAACGAGGAGGAGCTTTCTATTCAACCAATCTCATTAACAAGGAGCTCAAAGAAGAAGGTTGAACCCACACATAATGTGAAGAAGAAAAAGAAAAAATGGAGAAGCAAAGGTAAAAAGGTATCCCTCCCAAATGATGTTGCTCCTACTACTCATTGTGATGATGATAATTGCTATACTATTGGTGTGATCCATACTACTAATGATGAGAGTGATTATGCTTATGATATGAAAATGCCCAAGCTTGGGGAAGCTATGTTTGATGAGGATGACATATTTGAGAATATATTTGCTGAAATTAATGTTTGTCCCCAGCTCGAGGATGCTACGCTTAATGAAGATGATATTTTTAGCCTCCCAAGTTTTGATATGCAAAGTTGTTATGATGATAGCATGCCTCTTACCTATGATGATTATATTGATGAAAGTAGGTTTGGAAGAGTGTCAACTTTAGGAAGTAGTGATCCCACTATTTTGGAGGATGTTGAATCTTATTGTGATGAATATGAAAGTGGGTTTGGAGAGGTCATGACTTTATTTAGTGATGATTCCACTATCTTGGAAGAGGTTTCAATCGATTATGATGAGAACAAAGTTGCTAATTATGATGATTATTGTGATGAAACTTATGCTATAAAAATTAGTGATGATTATATTTATAAAACTTGTCATGATTATGATTACCCTTTTTCTGAACATTACTCTTTTAATGTGGAAACAATTTATAGTATTCGAGTCTCTTATGATACTTCCACTATCCCTAATAAGAAGAATTTTGCTTATGTGGAGAGTAGTAAATTTTCTATGCAAGTAGATCAAGAAAAGAATGCTTTAGGTGCTGGTTATATTGTTGAATTTATTCATGATGCTACTGAAAATTTTTATGAGGGAGGAACATATGCTTGTAGAAATTGCAATAATATCAAGGTCCCTCTCTATGTGCTTAAAGTTTTGAAGTTATGCTTGTTTTGCCTTCCTATGCAAGTTGATTATCGTTCCCATAACTTGTTTGCTCACAAAATCCCTATGCATAGGAAGAGGGTTAGACTTAAACATGCTAGTCATATGCTTCATGATGCTCCCGTTATGTTTCAATTCTTATGTTTTATGTGAGCATCATTGTCATCATCATGCCTAGCTAGAAAGGCATTAAAGAAAAGCGCTTGTTGGGAGACAACCCAACATTTACCCTTACTGTTTTTGTGTGTTCACATGATTATGCTACTAGAATAATCATGTTTTATAGATTTTGTTTCAATAAAGTGCCAAGTAAGACCTTTAGGATAGCTTGCGGTAATAGTTGTGTTGATCCTGGTGAAAATCAGAAACTTTTGCACTCAGTAAATTAGTTTTGATAATTCACAGAAACGTGATTTTAATCTGATTCTTTTTTCTATGAATGTTTACACAAATTTCTTAGGACTTCCTAATTTGGTAGGATTTTTGTAGTTCCCGAAGTATACGTTTGATACAGATTACTACAGACTGTTCTGTTTTTGACAGATTCTGTTTTCTATGTGTTGTTTGCTTATTTTGATGAATCTATGAGTAGTATCGAGGGGTATGAACCATAGAAAAGTTGGAATACAGTAGATATTACACCAATATGAATTTATAATGAATTCATTACAGTACCTAAGTGGTGGTTTTATTTTCTTATACTAACGGAGCTTACGAGTTTTCTGTTGAGTTTTGTGTTGTGAAGTTTTCAAGTTTTGGGTAAAGATTTGATGGACTATGGAATAAGGAGTGGCAAGAGGCTAAGATTGGGGATGCCCAAGGCACCCCAAGGTAATATTCAAGGATAAACAAAAGCCTAAGATTGGGGATTCCCTAGAAGGCATCCCCTCTTTCGTCTTCGTCTATCGGTACCTTTACTTGGAGCTATATTTTTATTCACCACATGATATGTGTTTTGCTTGGAGCATCATGTTGTTTTATTTTGTTTTGCTTGCTGTTTGAATAAAATACCAAGATCTGAATTTTTTAAATGATAGAGAGTCTTCACATAGTTACATAATTATTTAACTACTCATTGATCTTCAGTTATATCATTCGGAGTAGTTTGTCATTTACTCGTGTGCTTCACTTATATCCTATGAGTAAATGGTTGAATGAGTTGAAGGTCATAAATCTAAAATTATATATGTTTCATATGCTTACCCCGTTGGGAGTAATGACTTCACATCTAAGAAGTAGAGGTAGTAAAATTATTGAAGGTTAGCAAGCATTGTATTGGCCACTTGAACAATTCATGAAAGAATATTGAAGGAAGAGAAACTTCACATATAAATATACTATCTTAGACATCTTCTATGATTGTGAGCCCCATTAATTATTTTCAAACCTGAGCAAATTAGTTGAAATTGGACAAGGAAGACAATGTAATGAGTTATGCTTGGGTGTATTTGTATAGAAGTTATATTGTTATAGATCCTCCAACATGTGGTGCTTGCTATTTATAATCCTTTGCTAGCCAAAATATCTATACTAAGCGGGAATACTGCTTGTGCATCCAAATACTTTGAACCAAGTTTCTTCCATGAGTGTCCACCATACCTACCTATATGATGTATTTACCTGCCGTTCCAAGTAAATTTGCATGTGCCAAACTCTAAACCTTCAAATAATATTCTGTTCTGTATGCCCGAATCGCTCATGTAGCGACTAGGGGTTGTCAGTATCTTCCATGCTAGGTGGGTTATTCTCAAGATGAGTGGACTCCGCTCATCATTCACGAGAAAAATGGCTGGTAGCTAGGATGCCCAGTCCCATGATCAAAAGATCAAAATCAGATCAAAAACAATTGCAAACAAAACTCCCCCGGGATTGATGTTAGTTGGAGGCACCCGTTGTTTCAGGCAAGCCATGGATTGATGATTGTTGGTGGAGGGGGAGTAAAAACTTTACCATTCTGTTTGGGAACCGCCTATAATGTATGTAGTATGGAAGATATTGGAAACTCTTGGTTGTTATGTTGACAATGAGATCATAGCTCTCAAAATTATTTATCTCTATTTCAAAATCGAGCTTTGGCACCTCTGCAAATCCCTGCTTCCCTCTGCGAAGGGCCTATCTTTTACTTTTATGCAAGAGTCAGTAGTATTCCTTCTCATTCCAACCTACTCTTTAGTTGGCAAGCATCATGTGATGGGGAAAGATCTAAGCATATATGGCCATGCAAATATATTTGATCATGAATTATTATTGTTGACAATTATCTATATGATAAGTGAGTTGGGAGGCGAAACACTAATCCACTATCTTTCTTTGTGTTCGATGGATGATATTTGTTCTAAGAATATGATTTGAGTGGTAGCAATCATGGAAGACTATATGATAGTTGAGTATGTGGAGTTTGCTAAATCAAAGCTCTGACATAGACTCTTCCTGAAAATAAGATAAATTGTAATTGTTTGATGACCGAGAATGAAGTTTTCTAGTTTTCAAGAAATTTTATGGTCTATGCTTTAACATGTGAATAGCTTGTTACTTGATCTTGAGAAGTTTTATGAGATGAACTACTGTTATGACATATAATCATGCTAGAAAAAATGATTGAAATTATCATTGATCAAAGTTGTGCACCTACTAGCATTCACACTTCATAAATTCTTTCTTTTATCATTTACCTACTCGAGGATGAGCAGGAATTAAGCTTGGGGATGCTGATATGTCTCTAACGTATCTATAATTTATGAAGCATTCATGCTATTATATTATATGTTTTGGATGTTTACGAGCTTTATTATACACTTTTATATTATTTTTGGGACTAACCTATTAACCGGAGGCCCAGCCCATATTGTTGTTTTCTTGCCTATTCCGGTGTTTCGAAGAAAAGGAATATCAAACGGTGTCCAAACGGAATGAAACCTTCGGGAGCGTGATTTTTGGAATGAATGTGATCCAGGA
Organism: Triticum dicoccoides; assembly: GCF_002162155.2. Taxonomy (NCBI): domain Eukaryota; kingdom Viridiplantae; phylum Streptophyta; class Magnoliopsida; order Poales; family Poaceae; genus Triticum; species Triticum dicoccoides. The sequence goes on from NC_041393.1 coordinate 376,195,887, forward strand.
GACATGGAGCTGAAGTCAGGGAAGCTTCGAGGAGGCCACGAGGAAGGGGGCACACCCACCCCCCTGGGCGTGCCCTCCACCCTCGTGGGCCCCTCGTGGCTCCCCTGACCGACTTCTTTCGCCTATATAAGTCCATATACCCTAAAACCTTCGAAAAACACAATAGATCGAGAGTTCCGCCGCCGCAAGCCTCTGTAGCCACCAAAAACCTCTTGGGAGCCCGTTCCGGCACCCTGCCGGAGGGGGGATCCCTCACTGGTGGCCATCTTCATCATCTCGGCGCTCTCCATGACGAGGAGGGAGTAGTTCACCCTCAGGGCTGAGGGTATGTACCAGTAGCTATGTGTTTGATCTCTCTCTCTCTCGTGTTCTTGAGGTGATAGTTTCTTGATGTATCACGAGCTTTGCTATTATAGTTGGATCTTATGATGTTTCTCCCCCTCTACTCTCTTGTAATGGATTGAGTTTTCCCTTTGAGGTTATCTTATCGGATTGAGTCTTTAAGGATTTGAGAACACTTGATGTATGTCTTGCCGTGCTTATCTGTGGTGACAATGGGATATTCACGTGATCCACTTGATGTACGGTTTGGTGATCAACTTGCGGGTTCAATGAATCTATGCATAGGGGTTGGCACACGTTTTCGTCTTGACTCTCCGGTAGAAACTTTGGGGCACTCTTTGAAGTACTTTGTGTTGGTTGAATAGATGAATCTAAGATTGTGTGATGCATATCGTATAATCATGCCCATGGATACTTGAGGTGACAATGGAGTATCTAAGTGACATTAGGGTTTTGGTTGATTTGTGTCTTAAGGTGTTATTCTAGTACGAACTCTATGATAGATTGAATGGAAAGAATAGCTTCGTGTTATTTTACTACGGACTCTTGAATAGATCGAGCAGAAAGGATAACTTTGAGGTGGTTTCGTACCCTACCATAATCTCTTCATTTGTTCTCTGCTATTAGTGGCTTTGGAGTGACTCTTTGTTTCATGTTGAGGGATATTTATATGATCCAGTTATGTTATTATTATTGAGAGAACTTGCACTAGTGAAAGTATGAACCTTAGGCCTTGTTTCCTACCATTGAAATACCGTTTACACTCACTTTTACCATTAGTTATCTTGCTGTTTTTATATTTTCAGATTACAAAAACCTATATCTACCATCCATATTGCACTTGTATCACCATCTCTTCGCCGAGCTAGTGCACCTATACAATTTACCATTGTATTGGGTGTGTCGGGGACACAAGAGACTCTTTGTTATTTGGTTGCAGGGTTGTTTGAGAGAGACCATCTTCATCCTACGCCTCCCATGGATTGATAAACCTTAGGTCATCCACTTGAGGGAAATTTGCTATTGTCCTACAAACCTCTGCACTTGGAGGCCCAACAACGCCTACAAGAAGAAGGTTGTGTAGTAGACATCAGTGCATGAGGTAGAAAACCATACAGAATCCCAAAAGGGCACATCTTAGTAGTAGAATGCAGTGAATGATTATAAGAAAATTCAATATGAGGCAAGCATTCTTCCCGCATTTTCTTATTATTCTTCAAAACAGCCCTAAGCATAGTAGACAATGTTCTATTGACTACTTCAGTTTATCCATCAGTTTCGGGTGACATGTAGTACTAAAAAGCAGTTTAGTCCCCAATTTAGCCCATAAACATCTCCAAAAGTGGCTAAGAAATTTAGTATCGTGATCTGAAACAATAGTATTTGGCACACCATGCAAGCGAATAAATTCACGAAAGAACTAATCAACAACATTAGCAGCAGCATCGCTTTTATGACATGGTATGAAGTGTGCCATTTTCAAAAATCTATCCACAACAACAAATATGCTATCCCTCCCCTTCTTTGTTCGAGGTAAACCTAAAACAAAGTCCATAGATATATCCTCCCAAGGAATACTAGGTATAGGCAAAGGAACATATAAACCATGAGGATTGAGTCGTGACTTAGCTTTTTGACATGTAGTGCAGCGAGCAACAAAACGCTCAACATCCCGTCTCATCTTTGGCCAAAAGCAATGTGTAGCAAGTATATCCTCCGTTTTCTTCACGCCACAGTGTCCCATTAATCCTCCTCCACGCGCTTCCTGCAACAACAAAAGACGAACAGAGCTAGCTCGAATGCATAGCTTATTAGCACGGAACACAAATCCATCATTAACGACAAACTTGCTCCATGTTCTTCCTTCTTTACAATTCTGCATTACATCTCTAAAATCAGCATCATGCACATATTGATCTTTGATGGTCTCCAAACCAAATATTTTAAAGTCAAGTTGTGAAAGCATAGTATAGCAACGAGACAATGCATCAGCAATAACATTTCCTTTACCCTTCTTGTGTTTAATAACATAAGGAAAAGTCTCAATGAATTCAACCCATTTAGCATGTCTACGATTCAGTTTGGCTTGACTTTTAATATGTTTCAAAGATTCATGACCAGAATGTATAACAAATTCTTTAGGCCATAAATAATGTTGCCATGTTTCTAAAGTCTGAACAAGAGCATATAATTCTTTATCATAAGTAGAATAGTTCAGACTAGGCCCACTCAACTTTTCAGAAAAATATGCAATAGGTTTGCCATCTTATAATAACACACCTCCTAATCCAATTCCTAGCATCACATTCAAGCTCAAAAGTCTTATTAAAATCAGGAAGTTGGAGTAAAGGAGCATGTGTCAACTTATCTTTCAATACCGTGAAGGCTTCTTCCTGTGCGGTACCCCAAACAAAAGGCACATCCTTCTTTGTAAGTTGATTGAGAGGTGTAGCAATGGTATTGAAATCTCTCATAAAACTCCTATAGAAACCAACTTCTCACTTGTGTGACCGTTTTAGGATGCGGCCAACTCTCAATAGCTTCAATCTTGACTTTATCAACTTCAATTCCCTATGGAGTAACAACATAGCCAAGAAAAGATACTCAGTCGGTGCAAAAGGTGCACTTCCCAAGGTTACCAAACAAACATGCATCACGTAGAGTAATAAAAACATCACGCAAATGTTCCTCCAAAGATCTGCTATAAATCAGTATATCATCAAAGTAAACTACCACAAATCGTCCAATGAAAGCACGTAAAACTTCGCTTATTAATCTCATGGAAGTACTAGGTGCACTAGTTAACCCAAAAGGCATGACTAACCACTCATATAATCCAAACTTAGTTTTAAATGTTGTTTTCCATTCATCTCCCAATTTCATACGAATTTTATGGTATCCACTACGTAAATCAACTTTGGAGAATATTGTAGAGCCACTCAATTCATCAAGCATATCATCTAGCCTAGGAATAGGATGACGATAACGAATAGTAATATTATTATTGCCTCTACAATCAACACACATATGTGATGTACCATCCTTTTTTGGCACTAGTATAATAGGAGCAGCACAAGGACTAAGAGATTCGTGTATATAACCTTTGTCGAGCAGCTCCTATACTTGACGCAAATATCTCCTTCGTCCCCTCTGCATTGGTACGGTATGGCACACAGTTTGGCAGCGAAGCACCGGGAATTAAGTCAATCTGATGATCAATCCCTCGAATAGGTGGTAATCCCGATGGCGCGTCTTGTGGAAAGACGTCAGCGAACTCCTGCAAAATGTTGGTGACAACAGGAGGCAAAGAGGAAGGCACGTCCTCGAATGAAAATAATGCCTCTTTGCACACAAAAGCATAGCAAACAGATTTGCTGAAATCTAGATCATCAATATCAAATTTGGTGGCAAGTAAACGTGCGCTTTTCAATTTAGTTTCAGAAGCAACACTAGATGGTTTATTATTAGGCTTAATTTGTTGCTCAAATTCTTTTGCCACAATCTGATTTTCAATCTTATTTTTCTCCTGTTTTGCTAAATTAGCTCTATTAATATCATATTTCAAAATGGAATCAGGAGACATAGGAAGCAAAGTAATATGTTTATCCTTATGAACAAGAGTATACTGATTGATTATACCATGGTGTACAGATTTTTTTATCAAATTGCCATGGTCTACCAAGTAATAAGGAACAAACTTGCATGGGTACCATATCACAATCAACGTAATCAGCATATGTAGCTATACTAAAATGCACACGAACAGTACGTGTTACCTTAACCTTGTCGCTGTTGTTGAACCATTGAATGTAGTAAGGATGCGGATGTGGTCTTGTGGTGAGAGACAACTTCTCCACCATCTCCGTGCTAGCCAAATTGTTGCAGCTCCCTCCATCTATGATGACGCAAACAGAACATTCCTTCACAACTCCCTTTGTATGGAACAAATTGTGCCTCTAATTTTGCTCACCTTGCATGACCTGCACACTCAAAGCACATTGAGCAACTAAATTTTCATACATGTCAGTGTCGTCAGCAGCCATGTATTGTGTCTCTTGTTCAGAATCATCTCCACCGTGTTCTTCACTTGTAATAAGAGCCAAAGTCTCCTCATCATAGTCACTAGCGGACTCATATCCACCATCCTCAGTGTCAATCATCACACACTTAGATGGGCATTCTCTCGCATAATGACCTCCACCCTTGCAACGACGACAAATAATATCGTGAGTTTGTCCTGTTGATGCCATGGATGAAGGAGAGCTCTGTGCAGGCCCAAAAAGTGTGCTCTTGGCAGGTAGTGGTGGTTGTGCCTGCTTTCTTGTATCACAGTTGGAGGTGGCAGCCGACGGAGGTGCCGGTGCAGCAGAATGTGTGGAAGTAGAGGATGCACGTGGTGTCCATGATGAAGGTCAACATGCAGAAAAGTTAGACCGCGCCAATGCCTGTCGATCCTGCACTTCATGTTCATCTTTGCAAGCAAGATGCAATAAACGAGTGATATTATTATACTCCTTATATTCTAAAATGGTCTGAATCTCTCTATTTAATCCACCCATAAAACATGCAAGCATAGCTTCGTTATCCTCAGCAATACCACATCTAATCATGCCAGTTTGCAATTCCTGATAATATTCCTCTATAGAATATATTTTTCCTTGTCTTAAACATTGCAATTTCTGAAGTAATTCACGTTCATAATATGGTGGAACCCAACGAGTATGCATAGCAGTTTTCAAAGCAGCCCAAGTAGCTGGAATAGGATATATTCTACAATGTTCAGACCACCAAACACATGCAAAACTAGTGAAAGCACAAACAGCAGCAACAACACGTCTTTCCTCGGGATATTGTAAACATGTAAAACGTTGTTTGGTTTCTAACTCCCAAGTAAGATATATATCAGGAACATATCTACCCTCGAATGGTGGAATATTCAACTTTACTTTAGGAAGATGGTCATGATCTCATACCTGAGGTGGTGGTGCAGGCCTACCATTGCGATTATTTGCATGTGGACGACCTGGTGGTGGTGTTGGTGGTTGCACATAGTTCTGATTTTGGTCAACCTCATCCTCATAATCACCCGTGTAATCGTCCTCATCCGCAGTAGCAGGAGCCACAAAAGCATCAGCAGTGGCACCAGAAGTTTGGCCAGGCTCAAGAGGAACACGGCTCGCTCGGCATAGGGTTGTTTCACGATGTGGAGGTGGTTGTTGTTGTTGTTGTTGCAGTGGTGCAGCAGAGGCAGTAGGAGGTGGAGGTAGACGCGCAAGCTCTTCAGCAAACTTGTCATCCAACTTGTTGCCCAAAGTCTCAACGTCATCAATCCTCGCTAATGCCTTGCCAAAACTGGCCATCACGTCTTCTACATGTTGACCCAACATTTCCTGGAATTTATCATGGAGCTCCTTGTCCGTCATGTTCTCCCAGTCCAGCTCATCTGCTTGTGATCTTGGCATGGTTAGCAGCAAGGGAAAACACAAGAATATGATCCTATAGACTGCTAGGAAGTGGCCGTGGTGTTGTGGAAAGACACAAATCCGTCAAGCAAATCTCAAATTCTTACCAGTTCTTACCAAGCAGCAGGTGGTGATCGGCAACCATTGTAATCAAAACTCTCAAAGCTTGGATAGAGCGATTACTAGGGAGAGCCAAACGCACGACATAGATGTATGTGGGGCTGGGAAGGCTTATAATATGGTAGCAAAAAGGGTCAGCAATAATCAATTCAAAGATGCAAAGTTGAATAAACGCTCAACGATGGTACTGTGCTGGTCCTAGGCTAGATCGTACTAGAGACGCGAGCCTAGAACACTAACAAAAATGCGGCGCAACACGTAAACAAGGGGAAAACACTGAAAAAATTCACTCTTTTTTTGCGCTCTTTTTTTTGGCTCTTTTTTACGCTCCTCTTTTTTTGCAAAAAATCACTATAATGGCGAGTGTCTTAAAACTCTTCCCAAGTCAAAATAACAGGATAGACACGAAAATTTTTTGACTATTTTTTCATAAATCAGGGCAACGACGACGAAAAAGTGCGACAAAAAAATCACTATGATGGCGAGTATCTCAAAACGCTCCTTGGGATCTAAAAACAGGATAGGGAAAAATATTTTCAATCGATGAAATTTTGGCCTAAAAACTGCCCGGGGGTCTCCAGACTTTTTTTTAAACCTACTTAGGCAAGGAAACACGAATCGGAAAATAGATGAATCTTGAAAACAAACCTAATATGAAAAGAACTCGGGTTGGTGGTGGATATATGGTGGTAGGATATGGCAACGGTGGTGGTATATGGTAGCGGTGGTAGGATATGGCAGCAGTGGTGGTATATGGCAGCGGTGGTAGGATATGGCAGCGATGGTGGTATATGGCAGTGGTGGTAGGATATGGCAGCGGTGGTGATATATGGCAGTAGCGAGGAAGATGGTGTGGTGGCGGCGTGACAAACTGTGATAGAACTCGAAACTCTGAAGGACTAGACGCTAAGACTAGCAACTAGACACGAGGATGCAACCGTAAATTCAACAAAGCAAAACCCTAAAAAGATTATGTAAAGGCTCAGCTTGGTTCGGATATGATGAACTAACCCCAATATTTTTTTGTGGATTTTTCGTGGACTGTAGGTATGAAGGACAGACTCGATCTAAACTATGAAAACTGGAAAATCTCACCAAGCAACCTGGAAATCTGATACCACTTGATAGAGGCGAAGGTGTACCGATGTTTCGATGAGATAGCTATTGTTTTCTATGGGAGTCAACCTTGACGATCCGACTACAAACGTGCGAAGACGTCGTGCCTTATCAATCGTTAAACCAACTTCCGAGGGGTTATTGACCACGCAGGAGCATGATTAACCTAACCACGAGGGTCTATTTCCTGCGAACAAACAAAGAACAAGCAAGAAACTGAGATTGCAATCTGGATATTGCGAATAAAAGATGAAAGCTTTATTGATGAAAGTGGGGTTTTGTGACGTCCTGGTCTGGTCGTTGAACACAAACGAAGTACACAAAGTTGCAGCTATGGCAAACTTTTAATCTAAACAAAACCCAAAGTCTAAACGGCGCCCTAAGGGCTATATATATGGAGGAACTAAGGATGGAAACGGGTCAGGTTTGGATCCGGTTGAACAATATCAAATCCATATCCATATCCATGAAGATATTCTCTGCCCGCCCATGAAAAACTCATGGGCACAGTGTCCATGTCCAAACCCGATGGATAACCATACCCGTTGGATATCCATCGGGTCCTCTCAAGACATATACATAATACATAACACAATGTGCACATAAGTTGTTACACCCATGCGTCAAGGCATGTGTGAAAAAGCAGAGACGGAGGGGTCGAGGGGATACAAAGTTACGTTGTCGTAGGTCAGTGGTGCTAGCTGTTGCGGTACTCCACCATACATGGAGGTAGCGGCTGACAACGCCAAACGTCTCTCAGAATGCAGAAGGAGTAAGAAGAGGAGACAAGGCTGATACTTAATGATAAGTCATTTAATGACGAGATAAAAGGATGATAAGGGGGCTAAAATAATATTAAGGTAGGGATTGAATGTCAACTAAAAAAGTTACAATGTGGATTGTGCAATTTGTTTTGCATGCTTTGCATAATAATGGTAAAATTTCAGTGGGACATGTGATTGTGGGGTAGGGATAGCAGAATATTACCCATTAAGTCGAACTATCCGATCGGGTTTGGGTATACCCATGGGTACAATATTATGTCCATGCCCTACCCATGAGTAATCGGGTCGGGTTTGGGTGTCGGCCATGGGCGCAAAACCATATCCAAACCCTGTCCATACAGGTTGGATATCCATGGGTATAATTGTCATCCTTAGGAGGAACAGGGGGTTTCCGTGGCCCTTGGAGGAGGGGTTTGAAACCAACCCTAACTCTTGTTTTCCCACACATACGGACTCTAAAAACAACCTATACTCAAGTATTTCAAAATTACATGGGCCTGGCCCAATAATAAGGCGACACAGCACCTATAATAGCCTCTGGACGAAATTTAGGAAGTGGCATCTTGTATATTTTGTTCAAGCCTTCATGTACTCATTATGGTGGCTTCAAAGTCCTGAAATCATCACTTGAAACTTCATTCTTGTTCCCCTTGCGCATGCCATCATCTCCATACTTGAACTTGTTCCAAGGTTCATCTTTCTTGTCCAAGCTAGGCCCTTCATTTGTAAGCAAAACAAATGTATCCAATTTAGACAGCATCATATTCTCATGAACATTAGAATCGTTACCAAGAAACGAAGTACCTGGTAATTCAATTGGCGCGCGCGAGCTCTAGTAACCGGTCCAGTATGTATAGCAACAGGGGTTGTGGGTGTAACAATGTTATTGATGTCCTCATCAAGAGTGCTAGGAAGAATGTGGAGCGTGCCTTTGGTGTTCTGCAATCTCGATGGGCATCGTTCGGTATCCTGCTAGAACTTGGAGCATCAAGAAGTTGTGGAAGGTGATGGTTGATTGTGTGATCACGCACAATATGATCGGAGAGGATGAGCACCCGAAACGTATCTACGACCAAGGGTTTCAGTTTCAGGGTGACAATGTTGTGTCTCAGAATGGAGGAGCGGTAAAGTTTGCACAGTTCACCTAATTTTATTATCAAATGCGTGATTGAAAAACTCACATTCAGCTGCAAGATGATTTGGTTGAGCATATGTGAGCTCACATTGACAACCAATAGATGTATCTTTTTTAAAATGTATTTAAGACAATTTAATTTTTATTTGGCTTGTAAACTATGATCTATTTATTTGGTTTGTGAACTATGCTATATTTGTTTGCTTGTGAAATTATGTAAATGTGTGTATTTTGTTTAATTTATGTTTGAAAAACGATGGCAACCTGGCCGCGCGGGCGAAAATGAGTCTGCGCGTTGGGCACACTGCCGACCCAAATGAAAATAGGGCGGACGACGAGCGGACGGCCGACCCAAATGGACAAAAGGCGAACAAAGCACGCATCCGATTAGGTCGCCCGATTGAAGTTGTTCTAACCAGGCTCTTGACCAATCCGGACAGCCTGTGCGCCCGAAATGGTAGTCTACAGGACACGGTCTTCTCAGGTGGGGCTTCAGCTACTTGGCAGGGTGTGCAATATGGACTGGAGCTCTTGAAATCTGGCCTGGTTTGGCGCGTGGGGAACGGGAACTCGATCAGAATATGGCGTGACCATTGGATCCCGAGGAATGGTAGTGGCAGGCCAGTAACACCGCAGGGACGATGTCGTCTTTGCCGGGTGAGTGAGCTGCTGGACAACCATGGTGCTTGGCGGATGGGCGTGGTATGTGACATCTTTTTACCGGTGGACACAGTGGAGATAGCAAAGATTCGAACATCACCGCGGCTGGGCGAGGATCTCCTTGCATGGGGTCCTGAGCGTAATGGAAACTTCTCGGTGCGGAGTGCTTATCGACTTGCTTCAGAGGATCATCTTCGATCTTCATCAGTCGCGGCGAGCGGGGCACCGGACGGGCGACGAGCCGTCTGGGCTTTTATTTGGAGGTGCCCTGCTCCTCCCAAGGTTCGCACCTTTACTTGGAGGCTGCTCACAGATTGTTTGCCCACTTGGGTTAATAAAAAAACGTCGAGGGCTGGAGGTCTCTGACCAATGCCCTCTTTGTGCTATGGAGCCGGAGGACACGTTTCATGCTTTTTGCAGGTGCCCGAGGGCGGTGGCGCTATGGCAAGCAATGGCTGAACATTGAAGGATCCCTGCTGCTGCTACCTTCCATCGGACGGGCTTGGAGTGGCTCACCCAAACTCTCTGTGATCTCCCTGACACGGAGAGGATGGAGCTCATGATGACACTTTGGCGATGCTGGCACGTACGCAATGAGATGACACATCACAAGCAGCCGCCACCGGTTGAAGCATCGAAGAGGTTCCTCCTTAGTTACGTTGACTCGCTCGTTGGCATACAGAACAATCCGAGTGCAGACCCGGCGAAAGGGAAGCAGGTAGTTGATGCAGTGGTGTCGAGCAAAGATATATTGCGTGGTACATGTGCGGCTGGGACGCGACCATGATGGACTCCTTCGGCTGCAGGTTGGACAAAGCTCAACGTCGATGGCTCGTTTTGCGCCACGACAGGAACGGCTGGCGCCGGAATGATCCTGAGGAATAGCTCCGGCAAGATTATCTTCTCATCGTGTAGGGAACTGAGGTCATGTGCGGAGCCTCTAGAAGCTGAACTCCTTGCCTGTATGGAGCGCCTGAACCTTGCTTTGGAGTGGACGCAGCAGCACATAGAATTGGAGATGGACAGCCTCATGGCGCTCAATATGCTCAAGGCAGTGGAGAGGGACCGGTCTTGTTATGCTATGCTTACTGATCAGATTAGGAGACTACTGGGAGATGGGAGATTAGTTAAACTAGCTCATGCACGCAGAGAGCAGTATGGTATTAGCCATCACCTAGCTGCTTTTGGTAGAATTAAGAAACGTACGGTTGTATGGTTGGGTTCAGGACCAAGTGAGGTGCCTGACTTATGTAAGAAGGAAATTGATCCTGAGTGATAAATGAAAATTATTTTTCACCCGCAAAAAAAAAAAGAAGTTGCTCTAACAAGGTATACTAAGAAGCGATCGGTATATAGAGAATGCAACACTCCAAAGAACATAAAAGTAGTTCCAAAACGATAAAAGCAAACAAACATAACTTCTCTTCTATTTAGATGAATTATCCAAGCACCACTTGGAAACTGGTCTAACGTCTAGGTAAAATGAAGATGATGGAAGGTGAAAGAAGAATATGACAAGTCATGTGAAAGAAATATTCTGGAAATTTTAGCAGCACACTTGTTCGCTCCAGTATTCAAATTGAAACAAATCTTGATCTTCCAACAGAAATGGCAGAATGCGAGAGATAATCTGAGCATTGGGTTTGATATCAATATTTAAAAGACAAATTTGGATAACTATTTGTATGTAGATGCAAGAAGATATGAAAGTGAACCGAAACATGATCATGCATACCGTGTTATTATTTATCAATCCAGTAGATTATCACATTTCACAGAATATACAAATATCATGCCCATCCAAAATCACAAGTGTTTATACAAAACAAGAATACAACAGGTCAAACTGCCCTGGGGAAGTGTCTATTGTCTCTCGTAAAATTTAGTTTCGATGATGAAAATTAGCCGTAGTTGGGACAACACTAGAATATGGATTTTACAAGAATACATAACGATGTCACAACTTCCAACAAAATGAATGACTATTACACTATCAATGCATGCTAAGACATTAGACACCCGAATAGAACTTTACATTTAGTTAAACCCACATCATAGACCAGGTGTTGTTAAAGCAGATTGCAACACATCTTCAAGGTACTTCTCTGCAGCTGCATACTGCCTCTTTTTGTCCTCTATAGCTAACGCAGCGAGAGCTTTATCCTGATTACAGTTGCCACAGATGACAAAGAATAAGCAAAGAATTGCAACAAAAGTAAAAAAGAAAGAACAAAAAGACGAGGCAAAAGACATACTGGAGGCAAATCCTGGTAGCTACGCAATGTGTCGGCAATGGGTTTAGTTTTCCTCTCAAGATCCTTCTTATGCTCCGCCATTTCCATCAACACACAATGATTAATTTCTGGCGTGTATCCAACTCTGTTGAGCATTGCCTGATAGAGAAAAGAAGACAGTGAATGACTCCTTTGATTCAAGGGAATTCCATAGGATTTTTGGAGGATTTGAATCCTTCGTAATTTTTCCTACGGTGGTCATTTGATTCACAGGATTGAAATCCTTAAAAAAACATAGGATTCATTTGTGCTACACTCTGGAGGAAATTGCCATTCACTCAAACCTCTCGGTAGAATTACTCTGTTTTTCCTGTGCGATCAAACACTCTTCCATCCAAATTCATGTACTCCCTCTGTTCCAAAATAGATGACTCAAACTTTGTACTTATACTAAAATTAGTACAAAGTTGAGCCATCTATTTTGGAACGGAGGGAGTAGTTTAGTAATCATGTACGATACAAGAGGACATGGCATTCTATTCCTGCGTTTTAAGAATCCTGTGAATCAAAGAGGCCCTAAAGGTATGGAAATGTATTTCGTAATCAGACAACAGTGTGTAACTCGAGTAATACGCAAAGTTGGTCCAAAAAGGGGCACACAGATAGCTCATGTAGCTCAGGCACTAATATAAGACTGACAACCATCTGACCTTTCCCCAGACTAGAGCACTATTTGAGAAACATCTCTGCCTTCTGCCTAAACCTAGACTAAAAATTAGGGATGAAAACAGAGCGGAAACGGACAGAACTATGCGCTGCCATATTAGTTTCCGTATTTTTTAGCAGAAATCCCGGAAACGAATAGAGAAGCAGGTACTGCCGGAAATGAATACAGGCCAAAATATGGTGCGGACACAAATACAAAACGAAAGTTCCCCCAACTAAAAAACCTCTAGAACCAGAAAGAAAAAACACAAGGGAACTAACAAGTTCAATTGCTAAGATGACTACAATTATTATGATATATATCATGGATATATAATAAGGTATACTACTTTGCATGAGTTTCCCCTTTTGGCAACATAATAAGGTATACTGTTCCAGAAGAATGGGAGTAGGGAAAGGATTAGGGTTTTGGTAGTAGGGTTGAGTTGGGCCAAAAGTGTATATGTGTTCTTCTGGAGTTGGCTATATTGACAAAAAATAAACGGAAACTTCCGCACGTGCCGATACGGAAATGGAATACTGTTCAAGAAGAATGGGATGCAGAGAAGGGTCATGGGAGTAGGGAAAGGATTAGGGTTTTGGTAGCAAGGTTGAGTTGGGCCGAAAGTGTAAATGTGTTCGTGACAAAAAAAATAAACGGAAACTTCCGCACGCTCTGTTTGCACATTTTTCCTGAAATAGATGAAAGTTTCCGGTGCATTTTCATCCCTACTAAAATAGTGTAAAAGATATGTTCGTGGTACAATAAGAAACACAAGGCCATGATTGCTGGCTTTTCAATTCATGACGATATTACTTAGTTCATCACTAGGTAATAATTACAGTACTGGAAACTGGTGATGCAGGAGCATATCGATTATCAAGAAAAATGTGAATAAACCGAGGTCTACCAATTAGTTGGATGAAAATATTATAAAAGCTGGATGACTTAGTTCATCAGCATTCAACATTTTTACTGTTTTGCTATGAATGCACATTATATAGATATCTCCCTCTCTAGAGAACAGACAGACATGTAGTATAAGCAAAATTTGGTCCCGTCACACAATTCTCACGTGAAAATATTAAGCTATAGCATATATATTCAAGACGCGTGTCAATTCATGTCAGGGATTGAGTAGTTATCATTAGCAGCACCATAGTCCACCTCCATGAAGGCTTAAATCTTATGATTGGTTTCTGTCAGGGG
>NC_041393.1:376209806-376218735 GCF_002162155.2 Triticum dicoccoides
CTTGGGACTACAGCTATCCGGCCATGGCATCCACACTTATCAGTTAGTTATAGGAAAGATATCAAGTAGTTTAGCTATCATGTAGCTATGGATAGTCTTCAAAGCGGTTGAGTGTGTCACAGTTTGTTGTTTACAATCTATACCGAACCGGCTATATAAAGCCAGTTTTTTTTAAAATGAAAATTAAGCCACATCTTGTATCTTCCTACTTAAGCACTCAGAAACCAATCAGCTATCCCCCAAGGTTCATCTCTCTCATCTATGATCTAAACCAATTCCCAACCAAGCCGGCGCAGCCTGGCCATCCTCCCAGTAGTGTTTATCATGTAGTGTACCTTGGTACATAAAGGTTTCATTCTTTTCAGGAACCAAATTTACACAAGTCAGCTCCTCCAGCCGTTCCCTATCCCGTCTTCCTCTTCCCTCCAGCCGCCGTAGAGAGGAGATGAGACCACAGCTCTGCCGCCTGTACCTTCTTGCTCATCAGTGGCATCCCTTCCCATCCGCCCAAATCTTCTTACTTGCTGGCGGCTGCAGTCCGTGTCGTCCTCGCTGTCCGGAGCAATTTCCTCGTCGGCGGCCGCCTTGCCTTCTACCTTTCTGCCTGGATCTTCTTCCTTGCAGCGTCCGCCGTGGTTGCCTGCTCGAGCGTGGTAGCCGTTGGAAGGAGGGCTAGGTAGCGGCTCGGTTGCTGGAGGCTGGATCCCGAGTCCCACTGTGTCCAAACCGTACTAGGCCGTGTCACGATTTGTTTCTCTTTTATTTTTTATTCAGAGAAGATGGGATACTGAAGGGGAGCCTTGGCGCAGTGGTAAAGCTGCTGCCTTGTGACCATGAGGTCATGGGTTCAAGTCCTGGAAACAGCCTCTTACAGAAATGTAGGGAAAGGCTGCGTACTATAGACCCAAAGTGGTCGGACCCTTCCCTGGACCCTGCGCAAGCGGGAGCTACATGCACCAGGTTGCCCTTTTTTTTTCAGAGAAGATGGGATACTGCAGGATACGCGTATCCTGGCGTATCCGTACGTACCCCCGTGTCCCCCCGTACTAGGACCCCAATACAGCAGCTTCTGCCGTATCCATGCTTTGTAGCTGACCTCTGCTTCTTCAAGTTGAAAAGTAAAGTGACAGAATTTATTCAGAAGCTACAAATTTATTTTGATAATCTTACATTAACCATGGTACCATGCTTGGGGCTAAAGGCTTTGTTGTTCTTCTTGTTGTTGTTGTTGTATACATTAACCATGCCTAATTCATTTTACAACGAAATGATAACTTGCGGGAAACTTCTAGAATCCAAGGGTTGACAGTTTCTAGAAAACACCATTGGCTTTAGCGGTGCAAACTGCCAATACAAGTTTGTTTCGGAGTGGGCCACATAAAGCAGGTCAATATCAAAGAACTAAGAAGTAAGGGTCCGTTTGGTTTCCAGCCACGGTTTGCACGCCTTAATAATCCTATCGCCCATGGGTCATAAGAGTCAACTATTCGCCACATCTTGACACAATTGTGGGCAGCTTTTTCTTGGCCGAAATTGTATCTAAAGCCACAAAGTTAGCTATGAACCAAACATGCCCTTAATCCATACTCAGATTACAAACTTCACAGAACACAACTTACCTTGTAATTTGAGACTTGGAGGATATATTGCCGCTCCTTCGAGTCCATCATGACCAATTTTGTCTGCCAGTCTGCCGTTTGCTCCACTTGTTGCTTCTCCACATCATTTTTAAATTTCTCCAGCATCCTGTAAACAGATTATTCTATATTACATTCTTCACAAAGATCTAGTTGGTGATGATTAGTAAGTACTCCTTAAGTAACTAATAACTGAACGACTATCAAATCACCTCTTGAGCTCGGTAAGCTTGGTGATGGCCTTCCTTGTGTAATCAAGAAGTGCCTTTGACTCTTTATGCACTTTGTCCCTCTTCTCCTCCACCTCTGCTCTCCTCAGCCATAAATCTGCACTGGCCACCACGAAGCTGCAAAGCCACCATTTCAAACTTATAAGAAAAATTGAAGCACCGAGAAAATCACATGCATACTCCCTATACTACCCGCAAACATTAATATTCTCAGTTCAGTGGGATTGTCAAAAACTCCGCCTATGTCTTCTAGGCATAGCCGGTCCCAAGTCCAGGTAAAGGAGGAGGGTTGTGATAGGCTTGGCGAGCCAACGTAAAAACTAGCCAGTCCCATGGGTATGAAACCCATTTGAGCGAGAGTAGTACTAGGATGGGTGACCACCTGGGAAGTCCTCGTGAAAGGGTTTCATATCTAAGGGTTGTGATAGGCTTGGCGAGCCAACGTAAAAACTAGCCAGTCCTTTGGGTATGAAACCCATTTGGGCGAGAGTAGTACTAGGATGGGTGGCCTCCTGGGAAGTCCTCGTGAAAGGGTTTCATATCTAGCCTACCCCAACTTGTTTGGGACAAAAGGCTTAGTAAGTAGTAAGTAGTAGTGGGGTTGTCAAAAAAGTTTGGGCTCGGCTCAAGCCAGGTAAAACTCAAGGCCGACAAGATCTCAAACCAAGACAAGCCCAAGCATGCACTCAGACGTCAATCCTTTGAAAGAGCCGAGCACAGTGGCTAGATAAGTGCTCATATGCATAAACTCATCTTAATTAGTTAGTTTCCCCATCTTATATTTTTCACAAGGCTCACAATCCTTTTTCCCCAAACACTACAATCCTAACTGCATTGTACCCTCACTGAAAGCACTCACACCCCTTGCTAATATTGTGTGTCTTTATGGACAGGAAAGCATCTTGCTTCTCCCAGGTCCAGTCTCTCAGAAACTCCCCGGTCAAATAGATGCTACATTGCACTTGCTAGTCATGTCCCTAGCTCCAACAGAAGTATTCAACCAGTCGAAGCTTTCTGATTTAATCGTCTTTTTTTCGTATTTGTTTCCATCTTTTGATATTGATGCTCTGCATTTCCCAGTATCATGCAAATTTCGCCACTGGATCAACAACCAATACTCAGGATTCCCCACTATGATGTGCTACAGTATTTCAAGCTTGAGCTTCAAGCAGAGCTCACTCAGGTTTGATTCGAGTATGCTCAGAGACTGAGATAAGCCTGGCCAATTTTGATGATACCGTTGCAGAATACGGACGCAATGCACAGACTAGACCAAAGCAAGCTCGAATGCAAACTAGCAGGGCGCTTACAGGACCGGTCTTTCTATTTGGCTAAAATACATACACCCGTAACACCGGCAAACACCCTGCTCACTGAAATGGCACATTCGTCGGAATTCATCCAATTTCGGGATAAAAGTGGCCATGAATGATTCTTCCCATCAGAGGCCTAGATCTAAAACTCATTAGGTCCGTGAGAGAAATAAACGAAACTCGGAACCCTAACCACGAGTGACCTGCTCATCTCGGTGTCGCGGATGGCCAGGAGGTTCGCGACAGCGGCGACGGCGCGCGCGGCCGACGCAGCAGGCGGAGGGAGCGCGTCCCGCGCAAGGCCGGCCCGCTCCAGCGCCTCCCGCAAGCGCGCTGCCTCCGCCTGATACTCCGCGGCCTGCGCGCGCAGCCCCGAAGCAGCGATCCCGGCTGCGTGGGACCGCGCCTGCGACGCCGCCGCGAGCGCGCGGAGATAGGATACCCCGCGCGGCGTGGGGTCGGGGCCCAGCGATAGCTCGGAGACCACCGCCCCACCGCCGCGCCCTCCCACTCCGCCGCCCTCCGCTGCCAGGGAAGCCAGCCACGCGTTGACCTCCGCGACGGATGCGGGCGCGGACGCGGACGCCGAGGCTGCGGGGTCGAGGTGCTCCCCGGTGTGATCCATTGCTGGTAGGAAATATTTGGGGGATGGTTTGAGGAACCTTTAAGGATGCGTTTGGTTGCAGCGCTATCCTTTTAGGCCTTGTACAATGGGAGGTGCTTAGAAAAATAAATCAGACTTTTTTAAGCACCGGTGCTTATTTATACAGGATAGACACTTAATTAAGCAGTGCTTTAAAAAAATTCGATTTATTTTTCTAAGCATCTTTCCAAGCACCTCCCATTGTATAAGGCCTTAGAGACAGGAATAGCCTCTTTTTACAGTAGGTACCACCCGTTTGGATCTGTGTCAAGGAGAGACAGAGGCAGCCAGATGCCTGGAATATTCGTGAAAAACAGGGTTGCGGCTAGCCGCGAAAAAGTGGCGGACAACGGCAACCACCCCGTGCGTGCGTCCCTCCGCTCATGCGTGAATCGTTTTTCCGCCTACTGACTCCCACTCACCACCACGAACAGGTGAAACCCTCACTTTTTCCCCATCGTTCGTCTCTCTCGTGTGCGGCGGCGGCGGCAGCTCATCTAGCAGAGAGGCCACGAGAGGTGAGTTCGTTGGTTCTCTACTCGGCCCTCCCTCCTCCTACGCGTCCGCCTCTCCAGCAATCGCGTGTGGCGGCCGGCCGGCTGGGATCTAAACCAGCGGCATGACTGGATCTGGAGGTGGCCGGCGGCGCCGCTAGATCTCGAGGAGGCCGGCAGCTGGGGGCTTGAGGTGGCGTGCGTGGCCGGAGATTGAGGGTTGGATGGCGGTTGTATGCATGTCTGGTGCATGCATGAGCAAGCCTGCGTGTGGTCTTGAGTTCGGCTTGTAGCAGGTTACTGGATGCGTGAGCATGCATTTGTGCTCCATGTTAATGATTATTCTTTGTCTATTGCAGGTGATTTGAAGCCATAAATCCTATTCTATTCTTTGTAAGCAGTCTGTAGCAGAGTACTATGAGTATAACTTGGAGCAGAGCACCTTCAATCTGAGGTTATTTGGCCATAGTTAAACATCTTTTAGTTCCAAATAAATCATTATTTTGTACATAGATGGTGTGCAATTGAATTATTTTTGTGCACATGTTCAAGTGTCATGTGATTACTAGAACCTAAATTTGCTTGCTGCATTTTTTCCTTATGCTCAAATACTTGCTGTAATTAGTATCTCAATGTCCAAAGGCTTGCTGAAATTCTCTTTATGTGAAAGTACTTGCCGTAATGGGTTTCATAATGTCAAATGCTTGCTGTAATTTTTTCTTTAAGCTCAAATACTTGTTATAATATTGTCTCAATGTCCAAACACTTGCTGAATTTCTTTCTTTATGTGATTATTGCTGGAGGAAGCATGGCCACGGGGCAATATGCAAAATGCTCAAATGACCCTCTTGGTACAGAAGTGATTAATCTTGAAGAAGACATAGCCAAGAAACCCCTGCTTGAAGAGCCCAAACCAAAAAAAGTACATGAATGATGGTGATTGCATATGTGATGACTTTGGGAGAACAAGAAAGTACTCCCAGATTTTAGTTTGGATTTCCTTGCTCTTTACTATGGTCTTTGGGAGAACATGAATGATGGTGATTGCATATGTGATGATTAACTTGTACTTTTGATGACAACCAAGAGAATTACTATGGGTTGTATAACTATTAGGTTTTAGTACTCTATGCACTGTTGAACTATGAGTTGTATGCACTTGGTTAAATGTCAAATGATGAACTATTATATGTGGCAGAGTTCAAATTAGTTTATACTATTGTTTTAGTATGTTGTGGTATAGTTATTTTTTGAAATTATTACTTCACATATCATATATGTCACTATGGGGGTAATCTGACCACCTCGGTGAAAAGGGTTACCACAACCCTTATCCATCATTTATCCCTCAAACCAAACACTCCAGGGCTATCCTCAACCATGTTCTGTCCTTCAAACCAAACAAAAGACGGGTTAACCTCACCCAACCAACCAAACACAAAAAAGGGCTATCCTTGACCAGGTGGTTGGGGATACCCACAACCACCCTAGCTTGTCCCTCAAACCAAACACATCCTAAAAGATCCGCCTCTTTCCGTTGGATCTGCTCGTGATTTTCAAGCCACCTCAGACTACCCATGTTAGAGCATCTCCAGCCGCAACCCCAACAAGGCCCCCCATGCGACTTCGCCAAAAAATCGGCCCAGACGTGCCCCCAAGGGCCCAGTTTTCGTCGGCTCGGGCCGCGCGCCGGTGGATCCAACCCAAACCCGGCGCGCTGGGGGCGCTCGGGGGCGTCGGGCGAATCGTTTTTGGCGCAAAGGAGCCGCGGGCCAGCCGCGTCAGCGACACCGCCTCGTCTTCTCCCAACACCTCGGTTTCCCGCGGGGAATCAATGGCAAGGCTGCCACCGGTCAGCTTTGCCATTGATTCCTCACGGGCGGCGCATCACGGGACGGCGCGCCGACACCTCCCCTCCCTCGGACGCGTACACACGGACCCGACACGGCTATATATGGCCTTGCTCGCCTCTGATGAGCACTACCTCTCCCGAGCGCCGCCGCCGAGCTCCTCTCCCTCAGCCCTCCCTCTCCCGTGAGCCGCCGCCCAGCCCCTCCATCTCCCTCCCCTTTCCCGATGGCCGAGCGTTTCCCCGGAGACGAGGCGGCGGCCAACGACTTCGGCCGTCGTTCGCTCCGCGAACAGGAGTCGTGGCTCCTGTTCCAGGCGAACATCCCGGCGCCGCCGGACATGCGCGCCGGGCCGACGGGCTAGAGGCTCAACAAGGGGGGAGTGCCCATTCCCCCGCTGCCCGACGCCATGGCCAAACCCTCCTACTTCGCCGACGAGGTCGAGATCGTGCACGCCTCCCTCACCGACGCCGAGCTCTCCCTCCCCCAGTACGTCATCGACAACCACGCGGCTTGGGCGGCGTACTTCGAGCGCCACCAGCAGCGGCGGCTGGCGTCCACCAACGGCGCGCCGGTGGTCGGTGGCCTGAAGAACAACGAGGGGCGCCACCTATGGTGGGGCACCCCCGGCCGCACACTTGAGGGCGTGCTGACGCACCTCGAGGGCGGCAACAACCCGCCGTTGGCGTACCCCCGGCGAGGGCAGCCGCACCGGCGCACCGCCGACGCGACGGGCAATGGGCGCCAAGGAGGTTCGGTTCCTCCTCTTCTTCTTCCTCGTCGCGCTCTTCCTCCCACTCCTCCGGCACTCCGACGCTGCTCGACGTCAAGGCCGAGCCCGCGGCGAGACGTTGCTCGGCTGGCGCACTCGCCACGTCGGCATCGTCATCGGCGAGGACGGCCGTCGCGCCTCCTCGTCGGCTCCTCCTCCACGCTTCGTCAAGCCGAAGACGGAGTCGGGGCTCGCGCCGGTGAAGACGGAGCTGGGTCTCCCCGCCGTGAAAACGGAGCATGGCGAGGTCGAGCTCGACGACGATGCAACCCTTGAATGGGCACGCCGGGACTCCCTGAAGATGGCGGGGGAGCGCCAGTGCGCCGCCCTGCGGCGCTTCGCGCAGCGCCGCCGAGGCCGCGACGAAGGAGGAGTCGTCATCATCGACGACAGCGATGACAATGACGCGCCGCCGCTGCCACCAGCCGAGGAGGGGTCCAGCAGGGGCGCCCGAGTCAAGGAGGAGAAGGCCGACGATGGCGGCGACGACGGCGACTACTCGGTGTTTAGCCAGTTTTTTTAGATTAGTTTATATATTTGCTATGTATGTAACGAAAATCCGCGAACATGTCTAATATATGCCCAAGTTTGCCGAAATTTGTCGTGTAGCCGAACTTTGCCGAACTTTGCCTAAATTTGCAATATATTTTTATTTTTTTAATGCGCCTGGGGGCGGCGGCTGGGGACCAACTCGCCCCCAGGCCCATTTTTTGCGTCGGGTCACCCCCAGGCGGCGATTTTAGGCGCCCCCTGGGGGGCCAACGGCTGGAGATGCTCTTACTGCTCTATGTTACTAGTACCTCTATAGTGAGGAGTAACATATGTGTTGTAGCATGCAACACTTCATTTATTAAGATATAGACTCATCTTGCCTTGATAGTAACTAGCTATGTTACCACATGCCTCTCTTTATTCATTTATTGCTTGCCACACCATCTATTTTATCTAGATATGTGTGATGTTATTACCTATGTTACTCCCATTGTGGTTAGTCTTAGAAGGTTCCCGACTTTTGCCTCAAAGACTCGGTCCATGCGTGATCAACGAGCGGGGAAGGCCTACTTGCGGCTCTGCAAGGAAGCAGTCGACGCTGAGGCGAGCACGCTTCAGGTGCAGGCACGTGCGCTGGGATCGGCGCAGCGAGTGCAAGGGCTCGGGCGGGCACGTGCAGAGTGAAAATTATTATGTCCGGCATAGGCACTGGCAGCTACACGATCTCGCGCGGGTCAGCGTGGACCTTGTTGACGTCTGTGTCTTTCAGCTTTGTAATGGTGCTCGGCGACCAGCCCATCAATGCCACGGGGATGATCGCTGGCGCGGGGATGGGAGCTGGGACCGACACAGGGGTAGCATCCGTCGCGGCCTCGTTCAGGGCCATGTTCATGAGGTGCCATTCCTCCTTATTTTCTCTCTCTTCCGGCTCAAAGCCGATTTCACCAAATCGGAATATTAGAGGCAGATGATGTTGGAAAATGTAGTAGAAAACAAAAATACCGGCCTACAAACACCCAGGAACAATATGAAGGTGCATTGGGGGATTGGATCATGATCGTTACCAACTCCGAGTATGTAGCGGAAGCAGACGAGTCGATGTAGATCGTATTTGGAGCCCCTCAAACCATCGATGAACGATCCCATGAACCACCCTCGAACGATCCTCGAACCGAAACCGAAAGCACGACCTCTTTACAGTTTGCAAAGTGTACGGTCTTTACGATCCGACAGCGTTTCGCCGTACAGAACTAATCGCCGCCGGAGAATTAGAGGAGAAGATTAGAGTCACTTGAGACTTCTAATTATGAGGATTAGAGTAACTAGAATTAGCTCTAATTATCTCAATTAAAACTTGTTGGACTAGAAACTTGTATGAAGAAAAGGGCCAATACCTCCACTATATATAGGTTAGAGGGGAAAGAGAGGACAACCACCAAGGAGGGAAATCCCCCTTGGGGCGCACCAACTCCTCCCCCACTCCAATCACCCCCCCTCC
>NC_041393.1:376218867-376238317 GCF_002162155.2 Triticum dicoccoides
GGAAAGGGGGCGCACCTCCACTTAGGCCTTCATGGCCCAAGTTTCCTTCCACCACTAGCCCCTTTAAGGCTAGATGATATTTAATTAATTATAGAAGCCCACTAGAGCCTTTTATAGTATAATTTAACATGATCGAAAACATTTTTCATCTATATATTAATTATCAGGAATACCCGGGATTGCCTGATAAACTCTGAAACCCTTCTGATGACCACGAAACCATGAAACACTTCCGGCCTCTCGGAACTATTCAAATATCAATGAAACTATCTCACAAATAAATCCTCGATGCTCCCGTCCTACTAATACTCAACAAATCGTGATTACCTTAAGCTTGTGACCATGTAGGTTCGGTAAATCATAGACATGAACGAAACCCCTTCGTTCAATGACCGATAGCGGAATCATGGATGTCCATATCGATCCCTATGATTACACGAATGTCATGTGAACCTTTGGTTATCATGATGTTTTCTTTTGCTTTGTGATACTTTACAAAACCCGAGGTGAGATATATCGGTATCCTCTTGAGTCATACAATTGCTCAGTATACCTGTATCCTCGTTACTAGTTTTGTTCTTCTTTCTCGTTGTCGTATTCTGGCATCCCTGTGACAAAGTCAAGTGTGTCTGGCCAGATCATGATGGATGTCGTCACACCAAGAGGGACCTAAGAATATATCTCCGTCGTTGGAGGAGCAGATTTCACTCTTGAGCTATCATGTCCCTTGTCAAATTTTTCAATCAACCTGTAAGTTGTCGTTATGATCACCAAGTTACTGATGACGTTTGAGCAACCCTAAAGCTCATAGTACAGCAAAAAGTGACTATGACATCTCATGGTTTAAGGAACTAAAATACAAGTTAACACTATGTGTTATAGCAATTGACTCATAGCGATATTATCTCAAAGTATAACAAACAAGTTTGGGTTGATTCTGAAGGAAATATGCCCTGGAGGCAATAATAAAGTTATTATTTATTTCCTTATTTCATGATAAATGTTTATTATTCATGCTAGAATTGTATTAACCGGAAACTTAGTACATGTGTGAATACATAGACAAACAGAGTGTCACTAGTATGCCTCTACTTGACTAGCTCGTTGAATCAAAGATGGTTATGTTTCCTAGACATAGACATGAGTTGTCATTTGATAAACGGGATCACATCATTAGGAGAATGATGTGATTGACTTGACCCATTCTGTTAGCTTAGCACTTGATCGTTTTAGTTTACTGCTATTGCTTTCTTCATAACTTGTACATGTTCCTATGACTATGAGATTATGCAACTCCCGAATACCGGAACGTCACAACGTAACTGGGTGATTATAAAGGTGCTCTACAGGTGTCTCCGATGGTACTTGTTGAGTTGGCATAGATCGAGATTAGGATTTGCCACTCCGATTGTCGGAGAGGTATCTCTGGGCCCTCTCGGTACTGCACATCACTATAAGCCTTGCAAGCAATGTGACTAATGAGTTAGTTACGGGATGATGCATTACGGAACGAGTAAAGAGACTTTCCGGTAACAAGATTGAACTAGGTATTGAGATACCGACGATTGAATCTCGGGCAAGTAACATACCGATGACAAAGGGAACAACGTATGTTGTTATGCGGTTTGACCGATAAAGATCTTTGTAGAATATGTAGGAGCCAGCATGAGCATCCAGGTTCCGCTATTGGTTATTGACTGGAGACGTGTCTCGGTCATGTCTACATAGTTCTCGAACCCGTAGGGTCCGCACGCTTAACTTTCGGTGACGTTTTATATTACGAGTTATGTGTTTTGATGTACCGAAGGTAGTTCAGAGTCCCGGATGAGATCGGGGACATGACTAGGAGTCTCGAAATGGTCGAGACGTAAATATCGATATATTGGACGACTATATTCGGACATCGGAAAGGTTCCGAGTGATTTGAGTATTTATCGGAGTACTAGAGAGTTACGGGAATTCGCCGGGGAGTGTATGGGCCTTATTGGGCCTTAGTGGAATAGAGGAGGAGGAAGCCTAGGAGCCCCCCCCCAGCCCAATCCGAATTGGGTGAGGGGGCCGGCCCCCTTTCCTTCTTTTCTCCCTCCTCTTTCCTACCTCTCCTACTCCAACTTGGAAGGGGGGAATCCTACTCCCGATGGGAGTAGGACTCCCTTATGGCGCGCCCAAGAGAGGGCCGGCCCTCCTCCTCCTCTACTCCTTTATATACGGGGGAGGGGGCACCCCATAGACACATAAGTTGATCTGTAGATCTCTCCCAGCCGTGTGCGGTGCCCCCCTCCACCATATTCCACCTCGGTCATATCGTAGCGGTGCTTAGGCAAAGCCCTGCATCGGTAGCAACATCATCACCGTCATCACGCCGTCGTGCTGACGGAACTCTCCCGTGAAGCTCTGCTGGATCGGAGTTCGCGGGACGTCATCAAGCTGAACGTGTGCTAAACTCGGAGGTGTCGTACATTCGATACTTGGATCGGTCGGATCGTGAAGACGTACGACTACATCAACCGCGTTGTGCTAACACTTCCGCTTTCGGTCTACGAGGGTACGTGGACTGACTCTCCTTGCTCGTTGCTATGCATCACCATGATCTTGCGTGTGCGTAGGAAATTTATTGTAATTGCTACGTTCCCCAACAGATTCTATCTGATAGTTTTGTTGGGGAACGTTGCATGGAAAACAAAAAATTTCTACGCACACGCAAGATCTATCCATGGAGATGCATAGCAACGAGAGGGGAGAGTATGTCTATGTACCCTCGTAGATCATAAAGCGGAGGCGTTTATTAACGCGGTTGATGTAGTCGAACTTCTTCGCAATCCAACCGATCAAGTACTGAATGTACGGCACATCCACATTCAACACACGTTCAGCTCGATGACGTCCTCGCCTTCTTGATCCAGCAAGACAGACGAAGTAGTAGATGAGTTTCGGCAGCACAATGGCGTGGTGACGGTGATGGTGAACTCGTTCCCGCTGGACTTCGCCAAGCACTACGGAGAAACTAGACGAAGGATTAAATTGTGGAGAGGGGCGCCGCACACGGCTAAGAGATTGTCGGTTGTGTGGCGCCCCTCCCTCTCATATATATAGGTGGGGAGAGGAGGGGAGGCAACCTAGGGCTCCACAAGTGTCCGGCAGCCACCTTCGGCCTTGCCCTAGCCCCCCTGTCTTTCTTAGGCACGTGGGGAAAGGCAGGGGAGGGTGGCGCCCCCCTTCCTTTCTCCCATGAGGAGGGAAAGGCGGGAGGGGCTAGCCCTCCCCCTTCCCTTCCCTTAGGGTCGGCGGCCAGAGAGAGGGCACGCCAGCCCCCTTGTGGGCTGGTGTGTGCCTCCCCTTGGCCCATTAGGCCCATAGACCTCACGGGGCCTCCCGGAACCCCTTCCGGTGATCCGATGAATACTCGGTTCACTCTGAAACCTTTCCGGTGTCCAAATATCATCGTCCTATATATCAATCTTTACATCTGGACCATTCTGGAGCTCCTTGTCATGTCCGTGATCTCATCCGGGACTCCAAACAACATTCGTTCATCAAATCACATAACTCATATAATACTATATTGTCAACGAACATTAAGCGTGCGGACCCTACGGGTTCGAGAACTATGTAGACATGACCGAGACACCTCTTCGGTCAATAACCAATAGCGGAACCTGGACACCTATATTGGTTACTACATATTCTACGAAGATCTTAATCGGCCAAACCTTATGAAAACATGCGTAATTCTCTTTGTCTATCGATATGTTACTTGCCCAAGATTCGATCGTCGGTATCTTCATACCTAGTTCAATCTCGGTACCGGCAAGTCTCTTTACTCGTTCTATAATACATAATATTGCAACTAACTCCTTAGTCACTTTGCTTGCAAGCTTCTTGTGATGTGTATTACCGAGAGGGCCCAGAGATACCTCTCCGATACACGGAGTGACAAATCCCAATCTTGATTCACACCAACTCAACAGACACCTTCGAAGATACCTGTAGAGCATCTTTATGATCACCCAGTTACGTTGTGATGTTTGATAGCACACAAGGTATTCCTCCGGTATCCTGGAGTTGCATGATCTCATAGTCGAAGGAATGTGTAATTGACATTAAGAAAGCAGTAGCAATAAACTGAACGTCATATGCTAAGCTAACGGATGGGTCTTGTCCATCACATCATTCTCCTAATGATGTGATCCCATTATCAAATGACAACTCATGTCTATGGTTAGGAAACCTTGACCATCTTTGATCAACGAGCTAGTCTAGTAGAGGCTCACTAGGGACACGATATTTGTTTATGTATCCACACATGTATTTAAGTTGTCGGTCAATATAATTCTAGCATGAATAATAAACCTTTATCATGATTAAGGAAATATAATAATAACCATTTTATTATGCCTCTAGGGCATATGTCCATCAGTCTCCCACTTGCACTAGAGTCAATAATCTAGGTCACACCTCCATGTGATGTACACCCGTAGTTCGCATCGCCATGTGACTAACACCTAAAGAGTTTACTAGAGTCAATAATCTAGTTCACATCGCCATGTGATTAACACCCATAGTTCACATCGCTATGTGACTAACACCCAAAGAGTTTACTAGAGTCAATAATCTAGTTAACATCGCCATGTGATTAACACCCAAAGAGTACTAAGGTGTGATCATGTTTTGCTTGTGAGAGAAGTTTAGTTAACGGGTCTGCCACATTCAGAGTCATATGTTTTTTGAAAATTTCTATGTCTACAATGCTTTGCATGTAGCTATTCTAGCTAATTGCTCCCACGTTCAATACGTATCTAGATTGAGACTCAAAGTCATCCGGATCAGTGTTAAAGCTTGCATCGACGTAACCCTTTACGACGAACTCTTTATCACCTCCATAACCAAGAAACATTTCCTTAGTCCTCTTAGGTAACTAAGGATAATTTTAACCGTTGTTCAGTGATCCACTCCTAGATCACTATTGTACCCCCTTGCCAAACTCATGGCAAGGCACACAACAGGTCTAGTACACAACATGGCATACTTTATAGAACCTATGGTTGAGGCATAGGGAATGACTTTCATTCTCTCTATATATATTCTGCTATGGTCAGGCTTTGAGTCTTACTCAACTTTACACATTGAAACATAGGCAAGAACCTTTTCTTTGATTGGTCCATTTTGAACTTCTTCAAAAATTTGCCAAGGTATGTGCTTTGTGAAAGTCCTATTGAGCGTCTCGATCTATCCCTGTAGATCTTGATGCCCAATATGTAAGTAGCTTCACCGAGGTCTTTCAATGAAAAGTTCTTATTCAAGTATCCTCTTATGCTATTCAGAAATTCTATATCATTTCCAATCAACAATATGTTATCCACATATAATATCAGAAGTGCTACAAAGCTCCCACTCACTTTATTGTAAATACAGGCTTCACCATAAGTCTGTATAAAACCATATGCTTTGATCTCCTCATCAAAGCGTATATTCCAACTCCGAGATACTTGCACCAGTCCATAGGTCGATCACTGGAGCTTGCACACTTTGTCAGCACCTTTAGGATCGACAAAACCTTCTGGTTGCCTCATATACAACTCCTCTTTTAAAAAATCCATTAAGGAATGCAGTTTTTGACGTCCATTTGCTAGATTTCATAATCATAAAATGCGGCAATTGCTAACATGATTCGGATAGACTTAAGCATCGCTACAGGTGAGAAAGTCTCATCGTAGTCAACCCCTTGAACTTGTCGAAAACCTTTTGCGACAAGTTGAGCTATGTAGATAGTGACATTACCATCAGCGTCCGTCTTCTTCTTGAAGATCCATTTATTCTCAATGGCTTGCTGATCATCGGGCAAGTCCACCAAAGTCCATACTTTGTTCTCATACATGGATCCTATCTCAGATTTCATGGCCTCAAGCCATTTATCGGAATCTAGTCTCATCATAGCTTCTTCATAGTTCGTAGATTCACCATGGTCTAATAACATGACTTCCAGGACAGGATTACCATACCACTCTGGTGTGGAACGTGTTCTGCTCGACCTATGAGGTCTAGTAGTAACTTGATCCGAAGTTTCATGATCATCATCATTATTCCTCTCTAGTTGGTGTATGCATCACGGGAATGGTTTTCTATGATGTGCTACTTTCCAATTCGAGAGAAGGTACAATTACCTCATCAAGTTCTACTTTCCTCCCACTCACTTCTTTCGAGAGAAACTCCTTCTCTAGAAATGACCCATTCTTGGCAACAAAGAACTTGCCTTCAGATATGTGGTAGAAGGTGTACCCAATAGTTTCCTTAGGGTATCCTATGAAGACGCACTTCTCTGATTTGGGTTCGAGCTTATCAGGCTGAAGCCTTTTGACATAAGTGTCGCATACCCAAACTTTAAGAAATGACAGCTTAGGTTTCTTGCCAAACCATAGTTCACACGGTGTCGTCTCAACGGATTTAGATGGTGCCCTATTTAACGTGAATGCGGTTGTCTTCTAATGCATAACCCCAAAAGATAGTGGAAATTTGGTAAGAAACATCATAGAACGCACCATATCTAATAAAGTACGGTTACGATGCTGGACACACCATTACGCTGTGGTGTTCCAGGTGGCGTGAGTTGTGAAACAATTCCACATTGTTTTAAATGAAGGTCAAACTCGTAACTCAAATATTTGCCTCTATGATCAGATCGTAGAAACTTTATTTTCTTGTTGCGATGATTCTCCACTTCACTCTGAAATTCCTTGATTTTTCAAATGTTTCAGACTTGTGTTTCAACAAGTAGATATATCCATACCTACTCAAATCATCCGTGAAGGTTGGAAAAATAACGATACCCGTCGCATGCCTCAACACTCATCGGACCGCATATATTGGTATGTATTATTTCCAATAAGTCATTAGCTCGCTCCATTGTTGTGGAGAACGGAGTTTTAGTCATCTTGCCCATGAGGCATGGTTTGCAAGTATCAAATGATTCATAATCAAGTGATTCCAAAAGTCCATCCGCATGGAGTTTGTTCATGTGCTTTACACCAATATGACCTAAACGACAGTGATACAAGTATGTCGCACTATCAATATCAACTTTGCATCTTTTGGCATCAATATTATGAATATGTGTATCACTACGATCGAGATTCAATAAACCATTTACATAGGGTGTATGACCATAGAAGTTTTATTCATGTAAACAGAACAACAATTATTCTCTGACTTAAATGAATAACCATATTTGCAATAAACACAATCTAATCATGTTCATGCTCAACGCATAAACCAAATAACATTTATTTAGGCTCAACACTAATCCTGAAGGTAGAGAGAGTATGCGATGGTGATCATATCTATCTTGGAAACACTTCCAACACACATCGTCACCTCGCCCTTAACTAGTCTCTGTTTATTCTGCAACTCCCGTTTCAATTTTCTACTCTTAGCAACTGAACTTGCATCAAATACCCAGGGGCTACTACGAACACCAGTAAGGTACACATCAATAACATGTATATCAAATATATCTTTGTTCGCTTTACCATCCTTCTTATCTACCATGTATTTGAGGTAGTTCCGCTACCAGTGACCATTTCCTTTGCAGTAGAAGCACTCAGTTTCAGGCTTGGGTCCACTTTTGGGCTTCTTCACAGGAGCAGCAACTTGCTTGCTATTCTTCTTCAAGTTCCCTTTCTTACCCTTTCCCTTTTCTTAAAACTGGTGGTCTTGTTAATCATCAGCACTTGATGCTTTTTATTGATTTCTACCTCCGCCAATTTCAGCATCGCAAAGAGCTCGGAAATCGTTTTTGTCATTCCTTGCATTTTATAGTTCATCACAAAGCTCGAGTAGCTTAGTGATAGTGACTAGAGAACTCTGTCAATCACTATCTTATCTGGAAGATTAACTCCCACTTGATTCAAGCGATTGTAGTACCCGGACATTCTGAGCACATGCTCACTGGCTGAGCTATTCTCCTCCATCTTGTAGGCAAAGTACTTGTCAGAGGTCTCATACCTCTCAACACAGGCATGAGCCTGAAATACCAATTTCAACTCTTGGAACATATCATATTTCCATGGCGTTCAAAACATCTTTGGAGCCCCGGTTCTAAGCCATAAAGCATGGCGCACTAAACTATCAAGTAGTCATCATATCAAGCTTGCCAAATGTTCATAATGTATGCATCAGCTCCTGCAACAGGTCTGTCACCTAGCGGTGCATTAAGGACATAATTCTTCTATGTAGAAATGAGGATAATCCTTAGATCACGGACCCAGTCATCATTATTGCTACCATCATCTTTCAACTTAGTTTACTCTAGGAACATATCAAATATAGGGGAGCTATATTGCGAGCTATTGATCTACAACATATATATGCAAAAACTATTAAGACTAAGTTCATGATAAATTAAGTTCAATCAATCAAATTACTAATGAACTCCCACTTAAATTAACATCCCTCAAGTTATCTAAGTGATACATGATCCAAATTAACTAACCCATGTCCGATCATCACGTGAGATGGGGTAGTCATCAATGGTGAATATCTCTATGTTGATCATATCTACTATATGACTCATGTTCGACCTTTCGATCTCCAGTGTTCCGAGACCATGTCTGTACATGCTAGGCTCGTCAAGTTTAACCCAAGTATTGTGCATGTGCAAAACTGTCTTACACCCGTTGTATGCAAACGTAGAGTCTATCACACCCGGTCATCGCGAGGTGCTTTGAAACGACGAACTTTGGCAACAGTGCATACTTAGGGAGAACACTTTTATCTTGGAATTTAGTGAAGGGATCATCTTATAATGCTACCGCCATTCTAAGCAAAATAAGATGCATAAAGGATAAACATCACATGCAATCAAAATGTGTGACATGATATGGCCATCATCATCTTGTGCTTTTGATCTCCATCTCCAAAGCATCGCTATGATCTGTATCATCACCGGCTCGACACCTTGATCTCCATCATTGTGTCGGGGTCGTCTCGACAACTATTGCTTCTACAACTATTGCTAACACATAGCAGTAAAGTAAAGCAATTACATGGCGCTTGCATTTCATACAATAATTAAGAGACAACCCTAAGGCTCCTGCCGGTTGTCGATATTACAAAACATGATCATCTCATACATCAACATATATCACATCATATCTTGACCATATTACATCACAACATGCCCTGCAAAAACAAGTTAGAGGTTGTCACATCCTAGTTAGCCATGCATTAGAGTGTTGCATCATGTTTACTCTTTCATCAGAAACTTGAAATGGGGATCTGTGAAACCCTCAGAATCATTTTGGAAATGACCCAAATAAAAATTTATCCAAAAGGGTCCAAGAAAATGCTCATGTTGCTCTCTGAAAATATTGGACAGAGATAAAAATCAAACCAATATTTTTAAGAGCTCATAGGTATTTATTTTGGGCATTTGGAATTAATGCATAAATATTTGCATTGGAAATATATTAATTATATATATTAATATATGTCCAAATATTATGCCAAATATAAAGGAGCTCTGGAATAATATATATAGCTCCTGCAAAAATTGGCATAAGTTAAATAAATGATTTAATATATTATTTAAATCAAAACAAATGTCAGAAATTAGAAAACAGAAAAAAATAAAAGGGAGAAGCTTACCTGGGCTCCTCCCTGTGCAGCCCAGCCAGCTGGCCGGCCCAGCCAGCAGGCGGCCCAGCCCGTCTCCCTCCTCTGTCGTCTTCGTCCCGACAGAGGGAGGGGAGTGTGGCTGGCGCGCGCGCGCGCCACCGCGCCACGCCACCTCTCTCCCTGCCTGCCTGCCCTCCCCTCCTCGCCTCGATGTCCCTGGACGACGCCACGCCTCCCCCCTGCTCTCTCTCACTCTCCCCCCCGGCTCTTCCCTCCTCTCCCTCGCTCTCTCTCTCACACGGCCGAACACCACCCTCGCTGCCGTTCGCCACAGCAGCCGTCTCCGGCCACCCCTCGCTCCCCCGACTAGCTCAGGAGCTCCGCCTCGACCCCCTCTTCCCTCTCCACCGACCCACAGCTCCCCGGAAGCCCTGCATCGCCGCCACGTCGCCGTTCCCCTCTTCGGGCTCCGACCATCGTCGCCGTCAAATTTGCCGTCTCCAGCGCGTCCCCGAGCCCGCCAACCGTCCTTGCAGCTCCGCGGTGAGCCACTGATTCGATTCCCCCTTGCCCTGTCGTCCCTAGCCTTCTGTAGCTGCCGCCCCCTTGAGCTCCGAAGCTCGACGCCGCCGGCGATGTCGCCGTCGTGGCCACGGTCACCGTAGCACCCAACCGAGCACACTATCGTGCTCCACACCTCACTAGGAGCACGCAGCACGCACTAACGCCTCCCCAAACCCCCTGCAACACCGATCCCGACCGCACCCGAACTCCGGCGGCCGCAGCCGAGCTCGCCGCCGTCGACTCCGGCCACCCCAGGCCCAGCCACGGCCACCGTTCGACGCGCGGGAGCAAGAGCTTTCCAACGAGCCCAAGCACGGCCTCGCCCGTGCCCTGTAGCGCGATCCCGCGTCGCGCCGCCGTCTCGGGCCTCGCCGGCGTCACGTCGCCGGTGGGTTTGACCCACTTTGACCACGGCAGGACCCCCCCTGAGTCCCTGACAGGTGGGCCCAGCCCTGTAGCTAATTAGGATTAGTGCTAACCACTAATGGTTAACCCCCTGACACTGACAGTGGGCCCCCAGCGCCACTAACCTCTAATTAGGATTAAACTAACCCTGTTTAACCCCCCTGTCACTGACGTGTGGACCCCACACGTCAGGTTTGACCCCAGACAGCCGCAGTTGACCACTGACGTCATGCTGACGTCATGCTGGCGCAATAATTATAATTTCTGGATTTAAATTTAATCAGGAAATTCCAGAATATTATTTAAACTTCAAAAATTCATAACTTTTATTCTGTAACTCCAATTTGGACAAATTATATATGAAAAATGATCAGAAAAATCCAATCTATCCATCTGTACCATTTTCATGCATGATCAAACAAGTTAAATTGATGTTTCAAGCAGAACAAGGAAAAGCACTTTAAAAGGCCATGCTTGAGTTTGAAATTTGAATCTTTGATTCAAATTTGTTCAAACCCTTCTGGTTTTAGTTGCATTAGCCCAACACACTCATATTGCCATGTTTCATGCATGCATCATATTGTCGCATATTGTTTGGTGATGTTTGTGCATCGCTGTCCTTTATGACAGGTTCTGCCTCCGAGGAGTACCATGATTACCCTAACGAAGAACCGTATCAGTGCATCGAACCATCAGGCAAGCAACCAACCATTTGATCATATCGATACAATCCCATGTTCTCGCTCCTGCTCTCTTTTACTGCATTAAGACAACGCGTTTCAAACTGCTGTGTGCTACGGTAGTTGAACCCGTTTCCTCTGCATGACCTGTCATTGCCACAGTAACTAGATGAAACCCACTAGCATGTGTAGGAGTTGATTGAGCCATATGTATGTGTTGTTCCTACCTTGCTATGCCTGCTATGCTTAGAGTCGTGTCAGGTCTGGTTCATCTGGGTGATGGGCTAGAGTGAAATGATTATGTCGGTAATGAGAGTGGTGTGGTGAACACGATTTGGTAAAGGTATCGATGAGAGGCTATGTAGGAGTACATGGTGGGTTGTTTCATTGAAGCCGACCTTAAGCACTGAGATCTGTATGTGTGATTTAAGAATCAGCTACTACCATGCATTGGGCCCGAAACCAATGGACCCTCTCGGCTTCTTATTCACCCTAGTTCTCCGTCCAGGAGTTGCAAGTAGTTTCTGGTGTTTGTAGCCTACTGGAGGCCGTGGACAGCGCTGACCGTCGGGGTGGGCTGTGATGCGGTAGGTACGTGGCCGGGTGTACCGAATACCCGTTAGGTATCTCGGGAACCCTGTTCACATCGTTCGGGGCCGTATGGGAAACCTCGGCCGGACTCCCTGCGGATGGAACCTGAATAGGCGATAAACCTGGACTGGAGGCTTAGGTGATTAGGTAGGTCGTGGCCGACACCCACGTTGGGCTTCCGCTTGAAGGTTGCCGAGTACATGTCGTGTAAACGACAGTAAGTGGTGAGAGCGTGTATGAAGAAGTACCCCCTGCAGGGTTAACATGATCTATTCGAATAGCCGCGTCCGCGGTAAAGGACTACTTGGTTGCCTATACAGTTCATAGACAAGTAAATGGAAACTACTAAAAGCCTCAAGATAAGTGTGAGTGCCGAGGATGGCTCTTCCGTAGGAAGACGGAGGCGGATCCTCGGTAGTGTATTGAATTGGTGAGTAGTGGACTCGTGTGCGCAAAACCATTTCAAGTTGGAGTATCGTAGGATAGTCTAGCCAAGAGTCAAAGCTGGCTTGCTGCAATAACTCCACCAACCCTTCTTGATAATATGCATGTATGTAGGATCTGATGTAAGTCTTGCTGAGTACCTTTGTACTCATGTTGCTATAATCTACATTTTTACAGAAGACGCTGCAACCCCTTCTGATGGGTTCTATGTAGACGTTGACATCAACGAGTAGGCTAAGGACCCAGGTGGTGACCCTGAGATTGTGATGGACCACGTAGTATAGCTAGGCTTTCCAAGCCTCTTTTATTTTACTAGTTGTCTGTACTCAGACAATGTACTTCCGCTGCTGGTTTGTATGACTGTATGACTTGTATGTTGGGTCGTGAGACCCGTACCTTTGTGTATGTTATGTATGGCTCCCTGAGCCTTAAATAAAGTACTTGTGTCGTAGAGTCATGTTGTGATGCTTCGTTGTATTTGCACATATCGAGCATATTGTGTGTATGATTGAAATGCTTGGTATGTGTGGGATCTGACTATCTAGTTGTTTATCTTTAGTAGCCTCTCTTACCGGGAAATGTCTCCTAGTGTTACCGCTGAGCCATGGTAGCTTGCTACTGCTTTGGAACACTTAGGCTGGCCGGCATGTGTCCTTCTTCGTTCCTGTGTCTGTCCCTTCGGGGAAATGTCACGCTTTGAGTACCGGAGTCCTGTTAGCCCGCTACAGCCCGGTTTACCGGATTCCTGCTAGCCCAGCGCTACAGCCCGGACCCACTTGCTGATGACCGACACGTTCGAAGCTGGGTCATGGATGCCTGTCCCTGTAAGTCTGTGCCACTTTGGGTTTACGACTAGTCATGTCAGCCCGGGCTCCTTATCATATGGATGCTAGCGACACTATCATATACGTGAGCCAAAAGGCGCAAACGGTCCCGGGCAAAGGTAAGGCGACACCCGTGGGGATACCGTGCGTGAGGCCGCAAAGTGATATGAGGTGTTACCGGCTAGATCGATGTGACATCGAGTCGGGGTCCTGACAGCGTTGGCATCAGAGCCGGACTGCCTGTAGGTTCTCCAAGCCAAACTGGTCGATGTTGAGTCTAGAAATTCTTTAGTTATATGTAGGGGAATTGTTTGTGGGTTGGAATGTAAGGCTCTTTTTACTCCTTTATCTTATGACTTTCTGATCTGAGTCAGTCCATTCTTCCACCGGGGGTTAAGGAATTAGGATCTGTTCTCTCTATCAGGATCACGAGTTACTAATCAGTAGTACCTTATAAGTTTGATGGTTACAAGCCTAGTTCAGTTCTACTACCACATTATGTTGCTAGAATGGTTTCAGAACTTTGATATGATGATGTTGAGTGTGTACGAAATCCTTTGTCAAATGTCTCAAAATCCTTTTTGAGCATTTACAGCTGTTATGCTGCCGAAATTTTGCTAGAAATTCTAATGCCTTTGCATTATGATTGTGCTTTCAGATGGCCACTCGCGACCTCAATCAAGTGGTTCGCCTGACTCGATGTCTAGATGTACCCGGCCATACTGCCAAGTTGGTCAGGGTAATGACTGAGGCTGGATACCGCTGGTATCCCGAGTACACGGTCAAAGAGCAATTCCGAGACTTTAACCAAAGCCAGTATCTCTGCACTGTCAGGATATTTCCATCTTATCCTGGATCCACCGAGCCTCTTCACTGCTCCTATGGACTCGGGGTTACTATTGAGATGGCTGTGCAGGACGCCGCCTACTCTATGATGACCATTATGCGAGTCAGATCTGGTTTATTTCGGGACTCTGATTTCCGGTATATGCCAGGATCACTTCCGGGAGCACAAGGGTATCTCTAGGCTATTTATGCTGACCCCACTCAGGAGGATTCACGGACTCGCACCACTGCTGAGATGCTCGAGGATAAGGACCGTGAAAATCGGGCCTTGAGGTTAGAGCTCTTCAATACCCGTGCTGACCACTGGGCCACTTTGACTCGGTTCGCACCGGCGGTGCAAGCTGGATATTCAGATATGCGCGATCTCTATCCTGTGAGATCTGCTCTGCCGGACGTGATGGTTTGGCGTGATGTAGGAGGCATCACCCCACCTCACGGTCCCCGCAGGCCACCGTCTGTTGGTCCAAGGCCTCATCCTAGCCCCTATGGTCCACAAGCTCCGCGAGACCGTCTGTTTCCGGATGATCATGTTGAGCTTCCAGGCTATGGAGGTGACTTCTACGAGGACTACTATGGATCGGTCTGAGTTAGTGGTAGTATCACTAGTTCGCACTAGCTGTGTCTTCTATCGTCCCGCGTGACTCGTGGGATATGACCTAGTTTGTACTCTTTCCGGAGGTGTAGAAAAATAATGTATAGGAGCTTGGGATGCCTCCGATGAGATGTAATCCTCTTTTCACCGTATTAGTACTTTGTTTGGTCTTGTACTAAACCCTGTATGGTGTGTATGACGATGGAATAAAAGAAGCAGTTTCTGTATCTACCATGTCATACGGATGATCATCTTGCATTCCGAGTTATTCCTTACATTATGTGTCCTATGTCGGAATTTTATCATCCTGACTAAATCATTGTCTTGTTTACCTAGGATGGTCAACACGCGCACTAACCCTGCTCCTCAAGAGCAGGCCGAAGGCAGTGAAGTCAGGGATGCAAATCTGCCTCATCCTCCTTCACT
This sequence comes from Triticum dicoccoides, assembly GCF_002162155.2. Taxonomy (NCBI): domain Eukaryota; kingdom Viridiplantae; phylum Streptophyta; class Magnoliopsida; order Poales; family Poaceae; genus Triticum; species Triticum dicoccoides. Next base: position 376,233,849 of record NC_041393.1, read on the forward strand.
AGCCGAGGTTATGATGGAAGCTGAGAGAAACAAGCGGGAGACCAACCGTTTGTTGGAGCGTATTGAACAGAACACAACACACCATCAGAGGACTAACGTGGTGTCACTCAGTGATTTTATCAAATTACATCCACCCACGTTCCACCACTCCGTCGAGCCTCTCGACGCTGATGACTGGCTTCGCAGTATCTCTCACAAACTGCGTTCCGCGCTGGTAGCGGAGGCTGACAAGGTCACCTTTGCTGCATATCATCTTGAAGGCCCCGCCAGTCTATGGTGGGAGAATTATGGAGCTATGCGCCCAGCGGGCCATGTCACTACTTGGGCTGAGTTCAGCGAGGCTTTCCGTGAACATCACATTCCGGAGGGTCTCATGGACCGTAAACGTGAGGAATTCTGCAATTTCACCCAAGGCCGACTTTCTGTGGATGTTTATAGCAGGGAGTTTGGTAATCTCGCACGATATGCAACCGAGGAAGTTTCTACTGACGCCAAGAAGCAAGCAAGGTTCCGTAAGGGACTTAGTCCTGAGCTTCGCCGCGACCTCCGTCTGCATGAGTGCACATCTTTTCAGAAACTTGTCAATAAAGCCATCAGTGCTGAAACTGGTCAGACTGACTATGACGCAACACGCAAGCATGGCCATGATATGGGTTCCTCATCCGGTGCTGGTCCTCAGAAGCGCCGCGTGTGGGTACCCAACACCGCCCTGCCACCCAGGTTCACACCGAGGCCATCTTTCCAGGCGCCTCGCCCCGTTCAACAGTCTGCTCCAGCCAAGCCCTATGGGGGTCCAATCAATAATCCTCCTCCACATACCAGTTCCGTGACTTGTTTCAAGTGTGGGGAATCTGGTCACTATATGCGTGAGTGTCCTCAGACCAACCCCAACCAATCTGCTAAAGCTGTTGGCCGTGGCAAGCCGACAGGGAAAATATTCCACGCCAAACCGGTCACCGCTTCACGTGGCCATGTCAACTGTATCTCTGCCGAAGAAGCTCAAGAGGATCCCAACGTCGTTCTCGGTACGCTTCTTGTAAATTGCCACCCGGCATCTGTTCTTTTCGATACAGGAGCCTCTCATTCTTTTATATCCGAAAATTATGCTCGTTTGCATAACGTTGCATTCTGTGACATGCCATCCACTATGGAAATTTCTACCCCTGGTTCTAGATGGCAGACCTCTAGGGTAAGTTATGGAAATGAAATCCAAGTCGACAGACTTGTTTTTTCTCGCGTCTTTGATAGCCCTTAAATCTTCAGATATTAATATCATTTTGGGTATGGACTGGATGTCAGCTCATCAAGCCAAAATTGATTGCTTCTCTAGGACTGTTCAACTCACCCATCCTTCGGGGAAGATAGTCAATGTCTTGACCCTAATAGCCAAGCGACAATTATATTCTCTTAACGCCAGCCCTTTGCCAGACCTTGAGGACATTCCGGTAGTCCGTGACTTCCCGGATGTCTTTCCAGAGGAATTGCCAGGTGTTCCACCTGACAGGGATGTTGAGTTCGTAATCGACCTCATCCCCGGAACCGTTCCGATTGCTAGAAGACCTTATAAGATGGCACCACTAGAACTAGCCGAGCTTAAGAAACAACTCGATGAATTCTTGAAAAAGGGTTTCATCCGCCCTAGTTCATCTCCGTGGGCTTGCCCCGTCCTATTCGTCAAGAAGAAGGATGGTACGGACCGGATGGTTGTAGATTACCGACCTGTCAATTTGGTCACAATCAAGAACAAATATCCACTTCCCAGGATCAACGATCTGTATGATCAGCTCGCTGGATCCTCAGTCTTCTCCAAGATGGATTTGAGGTTGGGCTACCATCAAATCAAAATCAGAAACGGGGACATTCCTAAAACGGCCTTTGTTACTCGTTATGGCCAATACGAGTACACCGTCATGTCCTTCGGTTTAACCAACGCTCCAGCCACCTTTTCTCGGTTAATGAACTCAATATTCATGGAGTATTTGGATAAATTCGTCGTGGTTTACCTCGATGATATACTCATCTACTCCAAGAACGAGGAAGAACATGCCGAACATTTAAGGCTAGTGTTGAAGAAACTTCGAGAGCATCGCCTTTATGCCAAATTTTCTAAATGTGAATTCTGGTTGTCAGAAGTGACCTATCTGGGTCATGTAATATCTGGTAAAGGTATTGCTGTTAACCCTGAGCGAGTTCAAGCCGTCCTTAATTGGACTCCACCTGAATCGGTCAAGCAAGTTCGGAGTTTTCTAGGCTTAGCGAGCTATTGTCGTCGCTTTGTCGAGAACTTCTCCAAAGTTGCTAAACCTCTAACCGAACTCCTCAAGAAAGATAAAAAGTTCGAATGGACTCCACAATGTGAGCACAGCTTTCAGGAACTGAAAAGACGCCTGACCTCTGCTCCCGTGCTGGTACCGCCAGACTTCTCCAAGGACTTTGTTATCTACTGCGACGCCTCGCGACAAGGACTAGGTTGCATTCTCATGCAAGATCGACATGTAATTGCTTACGCTTCACGGCAATTGCACCCACATGAGGAGAATTATCCTACTCATGATCTAGAGCTTGCAGCCGTAGTCTATGCACTTAAGACCTGGCGACATTACCTCCTCGGTAATCGTTGCGAAATATTCACTGATCACCAAAGTCTGAAGTACATTTTCACCCAACCGGATCTGAATCTCAGGCAAAGACGTTGGGTTGAATTGATCACAGACTTCGACTTAGGAATAACCTATACCCCAGGGAAAGCCAACGTCATGGCTGATGCGCTAAGTCGTAAATCTTATTGTAACAACCTGATGTTACAACAAAGTCAACCGCTTCTCCATGAGGAATTTCGGAAGCTTAACCTTCACATTGTACCTCAAGGTTTTCTTTCCACCTTGGTGGCAAAACCTACCCTTACGGATCAAATTATCAAAGCACAGAAAGTAGATCCGGGAATCTCCCGCATTAAGAGAAACATTCAGAAAGGAATTGCGAATTGTTTCTCCATTAATGATCAAGGAGTCGTATACTTCGGGAATCGACTAGTGGTTCCCAAAGTGCGCAACCTAAGGCGATTAATCCTTAAGGAAGCTCATGAATCTCCTCTCACCATTCATCCCGGTAGTACTAAGATGTATCAGGACCTACGCCAGAGGTTCTGGTGGACTAGGATGAAGAGAGAAATTGCTCAGTATATTGCAAATTGCGACGTCTGTCGTCGTGTAAAAGCAGAGCACCAACGGCCTGCTGGCACCCTTCAACCCTTAGCTATTCCTGAATGGAAATGGGATAAAATTGGTATGGATTTCATTACCGGTTTTCCCAGGACCAAGAGAGGGAATAATGCTATCTTCTCGTTGTCGATCGTCTTTCCAAAGTAGCTCATTTCTTACCTGTTCGTGAGAGTATAACCGCTAGCCAGCTGGCAGACTTATACATCTCCCGAATAGTGTCCCTCCATGGTGTTCCTTTGGAAATTAACTCGGATCGAGGAAGTCTTTTCACCTCTCGATTTTGGGAAAGTTTCCAAAATGCTATGGGGACTCGTCTCTCCTTTAGCACCGCCTTCCACCCTCAGTCGAGTGGTCAAGTGGAACGCGTCAACCAGATTCTAGAAGACATGCTTCGAGCCTTTGTTATCTCATTCGGAATGGACTGGGAGAAGTGCCTTCCATTTGCCGAATTCGCTTACAACAACAGCTATCAATCTAGCTTGGGTAAAGCCCCTTTTGAAGTTCTCTATGGACGACGGTGTCGAACACCCCTTAACTGGTCAGAGACCGGGGAAAGACAATTCTTTGGCCCGGACATGATTCAGGAAGCAGAAGAACAAGTTCGCATCGTTCGTGAAAAGTTGAAAATAGCCCAATCTCGTCAAAAGAGTCAACATGACCGAAAACATAAGGCTATGACTTTCGAGGTTGACGAGAAGGCTTATCTTCGGGTCACCCCTCTGAAGGGAACCCATCGTTTCGGTATCAAAGGAAAATTGGCTCCTCGTTACATTGGACCTTTTCGCATTCTTGCCAAACGAGGAGGAGTTGCCTACCAGTTGGAACTACCTCCGCACCTCTCCAGGGTCCACGATGTCTTCCACGTTTCTCAACTCAGGCGTTGCTTCTCGGATCCTATCCGTGAAGTGGACCACGAAACGCTTGATCTCCAAGATAATCTTACATATCGAGAGTACCCCATTCGTATCCTCGATCAGGCCGAACGTACCACCCGACGTCATAATATCAAGTTTCTCAAAGTTCAATGGTCGCACCATTCGGAGGATGAAGCAACCTGGGAAAGGGAGGATCGTCTTCGACTCGAGTATCCTGCCTTCTTCCCGGAGGAACCCAAATCTCGGGACGAGATTCTTTTGAGTGGGGGTGAGTTGTCACATCCTAGTTAGCCATGCATTAGAGTGTTGCATCATGTTTACTCTTTCATCAGAAACTTGAAATGGGGATCTGTGAAACCCTCAGAATCATTTT
>NC_041393.1:376238984-376243285 GCF_002162155.2 Triticum dicoccoides
CTCTCTCACACGGCCGAACACCACCCTCGCCGCCGTTCGCCACAGCAGCCGTCTTCGGCCACCCCTCGCTCCCCCGACTAGCTCAGGAGCTCCGCCTCGACCCCCTCTTCCCTCTCCACCGACCCATAGCTCCCCGGAAGCCCTGCATCGCCGCCACGTCGCCGTTCCCCTCTTCGGGCTCCGACCATCGTCGCCGTCAAATTTGCCGTCTCCAGCGCGTCCCCGAGCCCGCCAACCGTCCCTGCAGCTCCGCGGTGAGCCACTGGTTCGATTCCCCCTTGCCCTGTCGTCCCTAGCCTTCTGTAGCTGCCGCCCCCTTGAGCTCCGAAGCTCGACGCCGCCAGCGATGTCGCCGTCGTGGCCACGGTCACCGTAGCACCCAACCGAGCACACTATCATGCTCCACACCTCACTAGGAGCACGCAGCACGCACTAACGCCTCCCCAAACCCCCTGCAACACCGATCCCGACCGCACCCGAACTCCGGCGGCCGCAGCTGAGCTCGCCGCCGTCGACTCCGGCCACCCCAGGCCCAGCCACGGCCACCGTTCGACGCGCGGGAGCAAGAGCTTTCCAACGAGCCCAAGCACGGCCTCGCCCGTGCCCTGTAGCGCGATCCCGCGTCACGCCGCCATCTCGGGCCTCGCCGGCGTCACGTCGCCGGTGGGTTTGACCCACTTTGACCACGGCAGGACCCCCCCTGAGTCCCTGACAGGTGGGCCCAGCCCTGTAGCTAATTAGGATTAGTGCTAACCACTAATGGTTAACCCCCTGACACTGACAGTGGGCCCCCAGCGCCACTAACCCCTAATTAGGATTAAACTAACCCTGTTTAACCCCCCTGTCACTGACGTGTGGACCCCACACGTCAGGTTTGACCCCAGACAGCCGCAGTTGACCACTGACGTCATGCTGACGTCATGCTGGCGCAATAATTATAATTTCTGGATTTAAATTTAATCAGGAAATTCCAGAATATTATTTAAACTTCAAAAATTCATTACTTTTATTCTGTAACTCCAATTTGGACAAATTATATATGAAAAATGATCAGAAAAATCCAATCTATCCATCTGTACCATTTTCATGCATGATCAAACAAGTTAAATTGATGTTTCAAGCAGAACAAGGAAAAGCACTTTAAAAGGCCATGCTTGAGTTTGAAATTTGAATCTTTGATTCAAATTTGTTCAAACCCTTCTGGTTTTAGTTGCATTAGCCCAACACACTCATATTGCCATGTTTCATGCATGCATCATATTGTCGCATATTGTTTGGTGATGTTTGTGCATCGCTGTCCTTTACGACAGGTTCTGCCTCCGAGGAGTACCGTGATTACCCTAACGAAGAACCGTATCAGTGCATCGAACCATCAGGCAAGCAACCAACCATTTGATCATATCGATACAATCCCATGTTCTCGCTCCTGCTCTCTTTTACTGCATTAAGACAACGCGTTTCAAACTGCTGTGTGCTACGGTAGTTGAACCCTTTTCCTCTGCATGACCTGTCATTGCCACAGTAACTAGATGAAACCCACTAGCATGTGTAGGAGTTGATTGAGCCATATGTATGTGTTGTTCCTACCTTGCTATGCCTGCTATGCTTAGAGTCGTGTCAGGTCTGGTTCATCTGGGTGATGGGCTAGAGTGAAATGATTATGTCGGTAATGAGAGTGGTGTGGTGAACACGATTTGGTAAAGGTATCGATGAGAGGACATGTAGGAGTACATGGTGGGTTGTTTCATTGAAGCCGACCTTAAGCACTGAGATCTGTATGTGTGATTTAAGAATCAGCTACTACCATGCATTGGGCCCGAAACCAATGGACCCTCTCGGCTTCTTATTCACCCTAGTTCTCCGTCCAGGAGTTGCAAGTAGTTTCTGGTGTTTGTAGCCTACTGGAGGCCGTGGACAGCGCTGACCGTAGGGGTGGGCTGTGATACGGTAGGTACGTGGCCGGGTGTACCGAATACCCGTTAGGTATCTCGGGAACCCTGTTCACATCGTTCGGGGCCGTATGGGAAACCTCGGCCGGACTCCCTGCGGATGGAACCTGAATAGGCGATAAACCTGGACTGGAGGCTTAGGTGATTAGGTAGGTCGTGGCCGACACCCACGTTGGGCTTCCGCTTGAAGGTTGCCGAGTACATGTCGTGTAAACGACGGTAAGTGGTGAGAGCGTGTATGAAGAAGTACACCCCTGCAGGGTTAACATGATCTATTCGAATAGCCGCGTCCGCGGTAAAGGACTACTTGGTTGCCGATACAGTTCATAGACAAGTAAATGGAAACTACTAAAAGCCTCAAGATAAGTGTGAGTGCCGAGGATGGCCCTTCCGTAGGAAGACGGAGGTGGATCCTCGGTAGTGTATTGAAGTGGTGAGTAGTGGACTCGTGTGTGCAAAACCATTTCAAGTTGGAGTATCGTAGGATAGTCTAGCCAAGAGTCAAAGCTGGCTTGCTGCAATAACTCCACCAACCCTTCTTGATAATATGCATGTATGTAGGATCTGATGTAAGTCTTGCTGAGTACCTTTGTACTCATGTTGCTATAATCTACATTTTTACAGAAGACGCTGCAACCCCTTCTGATGGGTTCTATGTAGACGTTGACATCAACGAGTAGGCTAAGGACCCAGGTGGTGACCCTGAGATTGTGATGGACCACGTAGTATAGCTAGGCTTTCCAAGCCTCTTTTATTTTACTAGTTGTCTGTACTCAGACAATGTACTTCCGCTGCTGGTTTGTATGACTGTATGACTTGTATGTTGGGTCGTGAGACCCGTACCTTTGTGTATGTTATGTATGGCTCCCTGAGCCTTAAATAAAGTACTTGTGTCGTAGAGTCATGTTGTGATGCTTCGTTGTATTTGCACATATCGAGCATATTGTGTGTATGATTGAAATGCTTGGTATGTGTGGGATCTGACTATCTAGTTGTTTATCTTTAGTAGCTTCTCTTACCGGGAAATGTCTCCTAGTGTTACCGCTGAGCCATGGTAGCTTGCTACTGCTCTGGAACACTTAGGCTGGCCGGCATGTGTCCTTCTTCGTTCCTGTGTCTGTCCCTTCGGGGAAATGTCACGCTTTGAGTACCGGAGTCCTGTTAGCCCGCTACAGCCCGGTTTACCGGAGTCCTGCTAGCCCAGTGCTACAGCCCGGACCCACTTGCTGATGATCGACACGTTCGAAGCTGGGTCATGGATGCCTGTCCCTGTAAGTCTGTGCCACTTTGGGTTTACGACTAGTCATGTCAGCCCGGGCTCTTTATCATATGGATGCTAGCGACACTTTCATATACGCGAGCCAAAAGGCGCAAACGGTCCCGGGAAAAGGTAAGACGACACCCGTGGGGATACCGTGCGTGAGGCCGCAAAGTGATATGAGGTGTTACCAGCTAGATCGATGTGACATCGAGTCGGGGTCCTGACAGCGTTGGTAGCTTTAGTTGCATTAGCCCAACACACTCATATTGCCATGTTTCATGCATGCATCATATTGTTGCACATTGTTTGGTGATGCCTGTGTATCGTTATCCTTTACGACAGGATCTGTCCCCGAGGAGTACCGTGACTACCCTAACGAAGAACCGTATCCGTGCATCGAACCATCAGGCAAGCAACCAACCATTTGATCATATCGATACAATCCCATGTTCTCGCTCCTGCTCTCTTTTACTGCATTAAGACAACGCGATTCAAACTGTTGTGTGCTACGGTAGTTGAACCCATTTCCTCTGCATGACCTGTCATTGCCACAGTAACTAGATGAAACCCACTAGCATGTGTAGGAGTTGATTGAGCCATATGTATGTGTTGTTCCTACCTTGCTATGCCTGCTATGCTTAGAGTCGTGTCAGGTCTGGTTCATCTGGGTGATGGGCTAGAGTGAAATGATTATGACGGTAATGAGAGTGGTGTGGTGAACACGATTTGGTAAAGGTATCGATGAGAGGCCATGTAGGAGTACATGGTGGGTTGTTTCATTGAAGCCGACCTTAAGCACTGAGATCTGTATGTGTGATTTAAGAATCAGCTACTACCATGCATTGGGCCCGAAACCAATGGACCCTCTCGGCTTCTTATTCACCCTAGTTCTCCGTCCAGGAGTTGCAAGTAGTTTCTGGTGTCTGTAGCCTACTGGAGGCCGTGGACAGCGCTGACCGTAGGGGTGGGCTGTGATGCGGTAGGTACGTGGCCGGGTGTACCGAATACCCGTTAGGTATCTCGGGAACCCTGTTCACATCGTTCGGGGCCGTATGGGAAACCTCGGCCGGACTCCCTGCGGATGGAACCTG